>NC_022018.1:18611499-18643588 GCF_000317375.1 Microtus ochrogaster | reverse complement strand
GGTCCTTGGACTTCCCACAGGTCAGGGAACCCTGATTGCTCTTTGAGCTGATGAGGGAGGGGAACTTGATCGGGGAAGGGGGAGGGAAATGGGAGGCGGTGGTGGGGAGGAGGCAGAAATCCTTAATAAATAAATAAATTTAAAAAAAAGACACAGATTTACAGAACAGATTAGAAAAAAAAAAGAAAGCAAGGTTCCTGGTCTTTAGAAACTGTAGGCGCGGTCCAGTTTCCGCCTAGTCACCCATTTCTTTTACCTATGCATAGACCTGTTTGTTCAAAAACATTTCTAAAAAAATAAAATGTTAGTCACCTTTTAAGATCATTCATCCATAAAGTAAAAATAAAAACTTTTATTTTTTAAATAAACTGCAGTATTTTGATATCTTCTAGCAAGCTAAGTTTTCAAATAACGGCTGACCATACAGAACTCTACCACATCCAGAGGAGTGGCACATAACTGTTCTGAAATGGCTGAGTTCTGAGTCCCATGAAAACCTGTCTTTACCACATGATGAAGTTCAATACATTTCCTAGGATTTTCACCTTTCAAGCCAATGGCTGAGGTGTAAGCCTGCTCTTCCAGTGATATGCCATCTTGAATGCTGCTGCCAACAGCAGAAGTCTATGAGGCTCTTCAAGGGAGATGGTGACACTGACTGTGACTTAATTCTACTGAGTATGAAAGGAAAAATCACTCTCTTTGGTGGTTCAAATGTTTCACTAAAGGAATTACTCTATCTACAGCCTAATACTTGTATTTGACATTTCAAGATGTTGGAACTCCTGAAGATATTCAAGTTGCTCGGGTGGGAATTCCCACTTGTCTATATCCTCCCTTCAGAACATCACCCACATGTGGATACCTGTCGCTACTATCCTTTACTGCTGTTGTGTCTCACGCCAAGATCTTAGCTTTTCCCAGACTGTGGAATGACTTGCAAGCCTTCAAAACAAAAAGGCTTTGTCTCAGATGTAACATCTGGTTTGAACACTGGTCATATGACTAAAATGTGCTTGTGGATAAGAAAGTAAAAAGCAGAAAAGTCTAAGGTCAAAATAACCCAAGTAGCTACAGAAAAGATGGTAATCTTTTTTTTTTTTTTTTTTTTTTTTTTTTTTTTTTTTTTTTGGTTTTTCGAGACAGGGTTTCTCTGTGGCTTTGGAGCCTGCCCTGGAACTAGCTCTGTAGACCAGGCTGGTCTTGAACTCACAGAGATCCGCCTGCCTCTGCCTCCCGAGTGCTGGGATTAGATGGTAATCATTTTAAAATCTCCCTATCTCTCTATGTATACACAGAGACTTAAGTGGGAGCTGCACCTGCGTCTCCCAGGGAATCAGATGTGGTCACCTGCAGTGGTTTCTGAGACAGGAGGACTGACACACTCCTTTATTCAGATGGTCTGCTGAGCACCTGCTCTGTCGGAGTCTAATGTTACAAAATGACAGCACTTCCGACCCCAAGGGTCCAGCAGGGTGCAGACCTCAGGACAGCTGAGAGGATCACAACCAAGCAGAGAAAAGGAGAAAGAGAGGACAGACTACTGGGGACCGATTTCTGGAAATGAAAAGGTTTTATCAAGGAGGAATCATACAAAGGAAACATATACACTTATTTCCCCAAGCAAGGTTTTAATGTATATGATAAAATGAGAGAAAGATCATTTTAGAATGAAGAAATCAAAGTGCTTTCTCAATGAAGCCAGTAAGCTACCTTTTAGCTGTAGAAGAATTGATGCCTTAAATTAAATGCAAGACAGAATTTTGCTAGAAGAGAGAAGGCTGAATTCAAATGCAAGTGCTACTTTAAGCTGTAAAACATTATCTGCAATTGGTCAGTATGACTTGAAACCACCTGTGCATTAACATCACAGGGCTGCCCCAATTTTTGCAGAAGCTGCTCCTCCCAATGAAATTTGTGAGTACATCCATACTTTCAAAAGGCATTCTAGCATAACAGGCCAATTCCCTTTCATGCCAGCGAGATTGTTTCCCCAGATGGCACTGACACTAGCCCCTGTTCCCAAATGTATTAGATCTTCCCCAGCATCCTTACACTTAGCCAATCACACACTTTCCCAATGTGTGATTTTTGCGGGAGGTGGCAGGAGCTGTAACAGCTATGCCCTGTTGAGTTTCATAGGCTGCTTTACTTCAGTGTCTAGTGCATCTTTGTTCATCAAGAGATTGGAAGAAAGGGTGCTGCCTCCTGGTTTCATTTTTAGAGTAAATAAACTGGTCCTGAGTCAGTATAAAACAATAGGCACAAGGACCAGAAACAACATAGCTGATAGAACATCTATGAGATGGAGAATGAAAACTGTGGAGTCATGGAAAATACAAAGAGTCTAAGATGAGCATTCCTTGTTGGAGGCCAGAAGACATTAGAACTCTTAAAAGGGTCAAGGGGTTGACCAGCATTCTAACATGACTGAACTCATATACCTCCTGGGCACTGTTCCTAATACTGTCCCCTCTGCTTGGATGTGGACAGGACCTGTGAAGATGACAGTTTGTCACAGGAAATGTGAAGAGATTCTGCACATGTAATTAAGTTCCTACTAGGTAACTCTATGCTTATCAAAGAAGAGTACCCTAAGTGGGCCTGGCCTGATCTTTGTGCTATTCATTGAGACAGGGTCTACTCTGCTGCCCATACCAGCTTAGAATTGACCATGTATCCCAGGTTGACCATGGACTTGGGTGAGCCTGCAGTCTCAGCCCCAAGACAAACTCTTCAACATAGGTCTTAAATCTTTACTAAGCTCAGAGACTTGAAGCAACAGTAAGCACTCCCTACCTATCCCTGCTGTCCCTGGAAATGCAGAGGACTATGCTGGGAGCTGCATGGTCAAGAGCAATCTTAAAAAGCACAGGTAAGTGAATACAGTCAACAACTCAAATTACCTTGCAGGAAGGCCTTGAGTTCCACACAAGGAGGCAGTCCACTGATACGTTTACTCCAGCGTCATGCAGAGAACCAGCTAAGCAGTGCTTAGACTTCTGCCTCACGGAAACTGAAATAATAAGCATGTGTTGTTCTGCAGCAATGTGCTGTGAAACAACTGAAGGTTAACTTGTTACACTGGGACCCACTTTTCTAAGAACCAAGGCAAACTGGGATTCAATCTTTTAAGTTGCCAGATCCTGGCACATGTGTATAGTTTCATTGAAGAAAATAAAACAGAAACTTGGTAAGGTAGTTAGGCTGGAAAGGATGTAGGAGAAAGATGTAGTTCAGTTGGGAAGAGGGTGCACCGTGGTTTGATAAGGTTTGTATTGTGGGAGTTGTAATCGTAGGGTATGCTGAAGTGATCGGAGCCTTTTATACATGGGACTAGAGCAAGGTAAACAGGTCTTGGAAACACCATGACTGGATAGACTAATGATGGACTGAGTTATTGTTAAAGTAGGTTGCAATAAAAGCACCCCAAACACACCCTCTTCTGCACACAGCTAGTGCTCTCTCTTCTCTGGTGTGCTGTAATACCCCACTGGACAGTAAGTCTCACTGCCCACTTTAGAATCACAGCTCTTACAACAGAGGCAATAGCAGTCACTACTTAGGTAATCAAAATCTCTTTTAAGGACCCTACTATGTGCTAGAATAGAACTTGTGTAATAGTCTTTTAACCAGTTTCTGCATTTAATCTAGTTGTCCCACAAGCCAGATACTCTAGCAAGAAAATCCCTTTGTATTTCTCTGTTCCAAACCTGTGGATGCCTGTTTGCTGATGTTCCTGCACTAGGGTAAAATCCAGAGTCTTCCCCTTGTCTCTCTATAAGATGGGCTAAGCCTCACTCTTCACTTTTGTTCCCTGTCACTCACCTTACCACTTTGGAGTATTTGTAAATGTTATACCCCCTGCTTGAAGCATTGCCTTTGTCTACCATCCTACTCATCCTTCAGATCTGAACTTAAATATTGACTTAAATGCCATGTCTTCAAAGATCTCTTGATATAAATAACATAGCAATAATCACAGAGCTTATAGTTATATCTTAGGAAACTCTTAAATGCCTGCCACCTACATTATGCTAAGTGCCATGAAGTCACTGATTATATCTGTTTTGCTCAGAAAGATATAACTAATACTAAAAACATGGGTATCTAGCAATCTATCTAAACATCTATCAATTGACAAGTTTGTCAAATAAATAAAAGTGAAGATTTAAGATACCATCCAACCACAAGGAATGAAAGCTAGTGTTAGCACAAGTGTGAAACCAAGAGGGCAATCAGTAACACATCCACTACAGAGGACAGTTCCTTATTCAGCAGAGAGAGGCAAGCCCTCAGAGTAGCTCTCACCATGTCGCCTACTTCACATCCCTATTGCAAAACAAAAACAAACTCCAAATAGCACTCAAAGCAAACACAGTTCTGGTTTTATCCTTTAAAAAATACCGAGAAACTTGATAAAACCATTATAATTTTAAGAATTTAACAGTTAAGAAAACAAAGCTTGTCTTGTTCCTGATTTTAGTGGAATCTCTTAGAGTTTCTCTCCATTTAATTTGATGTTAGCTTGCTGTATATTGCTTTTATTATATTTAGATATGTTCCTTGTACCCCTAATCTCTCCAAGAACTTTATCATGAAGGAGTGTTGAATTTTGTCCTATGCTTTTTCAGCATCTAATGAAATGATCATATCGTTTTTTCTTTCAGTTTATTTATATGATGGAGTACACTGATAGATTTTCATATGTTGAGCCAGCCCTGTATCTCTGGGATGAAGCCGAATTGATCACGGTAGATTTTTTTGATGTGTTCTTGGATCTGGTTTGCTAGTATTTTATTATTTTTGCATCCATGTTCATGAGTGAGATTGGTCTGTAATTCTTTCTTGATTGAGTCTTTGTGTGGTTTTGGTATCAGGGTAAGTGTAGGCTCATAAAAAGAGTTTGGCAATGTCCCTTCTGTTTCTATTATGTAGAACACATTGAGGAGTATAGGTATCAGCTCTTCTTGGAAGTTCTGGTAGAATTCTGCACTAAAACCATCCAGCCCTGGATGTTTTTGACAACAGCTTCTATTTCCTCAAAGCTTATAGGTGTATTGAAATTACTCACCTGGTCTTGATTTAATTTTGGTATATGATATCTATCTAAAAAACTGTCCATTTCTTTAACATTTTCCAATTTTGTGGAGTACAGGTTTTTGTAGTATGACCTAATGATTCTCTACAGTTCATCAGTGTCTGTTATTATGTCCCCCTTTTCATTTATGATTTTGTTAATTTGGATGTTCTCTCTGCCCTTGGATTAGTTTGGATAAGGGTCTGTCAATCTTGCTGATATTCTCAAAGAACCAGCTCTTTGTTTCATTGATTCTTTGTTTCTATTTTGTTGATTTCAGCCCCAAATTTGATTATTTCCTGTCTTTTACTCCTCCTGGGTCAGTCTGATTCTTTTTGTTCTAGAGCTTTCAGGTGTGCTGTTAAGTCACTAATGTGAGCTTTCTCTATTTTCTTTATGTGGGCACTTAGTGTCATGAACTTTCCTCTTAGCAATGCTTTCATAATGTCCCATAGGTTTGAATATGTTGTGCCTTCATTTTCATAGATTCAAGGAAGACTTGGCTGTCCACTCTCTCCATATCTCTTCAACATAGTTACTGAAGTTTTAGCAATAGTAATACGACAACAAAAAGAGATCAAGGGGATTCAAATTGGAAAAGAAGAAGTCAAACTTTCCTTATTTGCAGATGATATGATAGTGTACATAAGTGACCCCAAAAACTCTACCAGAGAACTCCAACAGCTGATAAATACCTTCAGTGATGTGGCAGGATAAAAGATCAACTCAAAAAATCAGTAGCCCTCCTATACACAAAGGTTAAAGAAGCTGAGAGGGAAATCAGAGAAACATTACCTTTCACAATAGCCACACATAACACAGTATCTTGGGGTAACACTAACTAAAGAAGTAAAAGACCTATTCGACGAGAACTTTAAGTCTTTGAAGAAAGAAATTGAAGAAGATATCAGAAAATGGAAAGATCTCCCATATTCTTGGGTAGGAAGGATCAACATTGTAAAAATGGCAACCTTACCAAAGGCAATCTATGGATTCAATGCAATATCCATCAAAATCTCAACACAATTCTTTACAGACCTTGAAAAAACAATAATCAACTTCATATGGAAAAACAAAAAAAACCCCAGGATAGTTAAAACAATCCTGTACAATAAAGCAACTTCCGGAGGCATGACCATCCCTGACACCAAGCTCTATTACAGAGCTAAAGTAATGAAAACATCTTGGTATTGGCATAAAAACAGAGATGTTGACCAATGGAATCAAATTGAAGACCCAGATATTAATCCACACACCTATGAACACCTGATTTTTGACAAAGAAGCTAAAATTATACAATGGAAAAGGAAAGCATCTTCAATAAATGGTGCTGGCATAACTGGATGTCAACATGTAGAAGAGTGAAAATGGATCCATATCTATCACCATGCACAAAACTCAAGTCCAAATGGATCAAAGACCTCAGTAGAAATCTGACCACACTGAACCTGATAGAAGAGAAAATGGGAAGTAGTCTACAATACATGGGCACAGGAGACCACTTCCTACGCATAACCCCTGTAGCATAGACAATAAGAGCAACAATGAATAAATGGGACCTCCTGAAACTGAGAAACTTCTCTAAAGAAAAGAACACAGCCATTAAGACAAAAAGGCAACTTACTGAATGGGAGAAGATCTTCACCAACCCTGCATCAGACAAAGGACTAGCAAAAACCTGGCTCTAGAGACATTCCCAGGAATCCACAAGGATGTCCCCGCCTAAGACCCTAAGCAATGGAGGATGGGGGCCCTATCTTGACTTGTCCTGTAGTCAGACTGATGATTATTTAATATCATGATAGAACCTTCGTCCAACAACAGATGGAACCAGAGGCAGAGACCAACATCAGAGCACTGGACTGAGCTCCCAAGGTCCAGTTGAAGAGTAGGAGGTATGAGAATATGAGCAAAGAGGTCAAGACTATGAAGGGTTCACCCACTGAAACAGTTTACCTTAGCTACTGGGAGCTCACCAACTCCAGCTGGACTGGGAAGGAACAAGCATGGGACCAAACTAGTCCCTATGAATGTGGTTGACAGTTGTATGGCTGGGGCAAACTGAGGGGCTACTGGCAGTGGCTCCAGGATTTATCTCTACTGCATGTACTGGTTTTTTTTTTATCCTTGTCTCTTTGGATGTATACCTTGCTAGCCTAGATAGACTAGGGAGGGCCTTGGACCTTCCACAAAGCAATGTGCCTTACCTTCTCTTACGATTAGGTTGGGGTTGGGTGGGAGAGTGTGTGGAGGGGATGGGAGCGGGGATTTGGATTGGTATTTTTTTTAAAAAAAATCTAATAAATTAAAAAAAAACAAAGCTTTATATTGATTTAAAAATCCATCATGTCATGGCTTGCCTATTGCTACAACGCATCTATGACTATGTCTACATCTCTCCCCATTTGCCTCAAATCTTAAGAGAATCACTGCTTCCTAATCTTGGCTCTCACCTGCTCCTTTTCCTCTCCCACCCTCTTATAATACACACACACACACACACACACACACACACACACACACACACACCTCTTTGTTCATGTTCCTGCTGCCACAGAAACCCCTCTGTGCTCAGGACAACTCAGACTCACCCCATCTTAGGCAACCCTTGTATGCAGAAAGGGTTCAAAAATGTTTGCATGGGAGGTATCAGAGTATATGCTGGGGAACGCAAGCTGGGGCTTTGTCTGACAGTAGCGTTTGCAAAGCAAGTGATGTCACTTTGATTACTGGGTTTTATAGAACCCGGCGGTGTCACCTGAGGAGACACTGACATTTTATAATTCATCCTTCATCCTTTATCCTCTCACTGCTTCTACCAGAGAAATTTGCCTAAAGGTTGCAGAACACACAAGAGCTTAACACTGCCCATCCCTCTGCCTTTGAGAACTGAGGCTATACCAGGGCTGTCTGCCCACCTGCATAATCTCTTCCATGAGCCCAGAAGTAGCTCACAGAGTAAGTCTGTGGTGTCAAAATCTAACAAAATGCTTGGCATAAAACAAATGTTCAGTGGTTTTCTTTTTCTTTTCTTTTTGAGTATGTGACTCAAACACTTTATGAAAACCGTGATGTAAACAAAACTATAGTGGGTTAAGATAGGAATATGGAGAAAGAACCTGGTTTAAAAATATGAAACATTTAAAGTATTTTAAAAAACCCAAATATCAGCATATACTATTCCATAAAAATCTAAAGATTTTCATGTTTTAAGAAAGCAGCTGTATATTTCTATTTCAAAGCTACCTGGTACACCATCAGGGAAACATTCAATGCGTTGCTGCTACCTTGTACATCTCACTGCATGAGGGGACCCAGAACTGTCTGGAACACTGCACAGTGGTGTGGGATGTGCCACTCACTAGCTGTAGCACCTCGCTTCCTAACAGCACTTTCAGGGATCCCAGTGACAGAATGACCCAAATCAGAGGCTTAAGCTGACTGAAACCACAAAATTCAAGTGTGGTTTTAGAGAGTTAAGAGAGAAGAGGTACATCCTTAAGAGGAAAGTCGGCATGTGAAGACAGAAGGTGAGAATGGACATGTGTATGACCAGAAGGATGTCATGGGGGAGAATCTGAGCACCGAGTAAAGGCAAGCTCTGAAAACTGAATTCTAGTCTGTTTAGTTTTGACCTGGTAGCCAACAGAAGGCTATTTCCCCATTTAGGAATGGAAAACACAAACACAGTGCTAATCTGAGAATGTGGCAAACGACAGGTTCTCAAATGTTGTTCCACAGATTCCTGATTAGATGTACACAGTGCAAGACTGAAGCCAACACTAACCTGAAAGATGAGTCAGGCTTGGGTGGTAGCTCAGCAACGATGGGTTTGCACACTCTGTGACAGCCAATGTGTTTGCTCTGAAGCTCATTTCACTTATCAGACTGACACTACAAACTTGGGGGGTTGTTACAGCACAATCGAGAGAAAGCTTGCTAAAGTATTTTATCTTGTAAGACTGTGCCCTGTGCTGTTGAATTTTTGGATCAACTGTAAAATGTGCAACTGAACTAATTCATTTTTCCCAAGCATTGCTTCCCTCTGGAGCTATGGGAGCAGGAGTCAAGTTCATGTCCAACATACCCTAGTTTATAAGCTTCTTTCACATCCTGGAGGAAATTTAAAGTTGGGTATTTAAAGTTGGGTAGGTAGGGAGGTGGTGGTGGTAGATCTGAGAGGAGTTGGGGGAGGGAGGATAGATATGATCAAAACACACTGTGTGAATTCTTAAAGAATAAAAGTGTCATCTTAAGTTGCCGCCACACCTCATAGGAAAATGAGGGTAAATAGCTAACATTTTAAATTTTTGGATCTCTATTTCAATGTCTGGTAAAAGAGGTAAATAACTCAAGCTTAATATGGCATCATCATTGGAGAGTGAGAAAAAATTAATGCCTTATTGCACTTTGTATTATTATAATGCTGAAACAAACAATGAATAGGCTTAATATTCAATTATGCCAACTTTGGCCTGGAAGTCTACAGCAGAAAGAGAAAAGGAACACACTTATAAATAGGTTTACAAATAAATGAAAGGTAAGGCTAATTAAACATAATAAACATTAAATCACAATCATTAAGAATATGTAATCAATATATGTATAGGCTGGGAATATAGTTCAGTAAAAGAACACTTGCATAGCATATGTGAGACCCTAGGTTAAATCTCCAGTACCCTCCTCTCACAAAAAGGAAAAACAAAAAAATGTACTTGTGACTAATGTTAAGAATAAAAATTACCTCACATGTAAATCTGGGAAAATCACTTCTCAGGAACCATGCTTCTGGATGGGCCATGGACAGGAACTGTGGCGCTAACGTTAAATATGCCATACATCCTTACATCAACAGGGAAGTGGACAGGAACTATGGAGCTAATGTTAAACATGCCATATATCCTTATATCAACAGGGATGGGGACAGAGGGACAAGACATGGGCATTTACCTTTAAGATCATCACAGACAATCAACAACTAGCCCCTGTTCTAAAACCCTCAACACCCTGGACACCTTTTGAACAGTAGGTAATTCTGAGTAACATGTTATGCACACTGGAAGGGAAATGGAATAGCTAGGAGTAACTAGTGAAGAGCTGTGAAACAAAACTACAAACCAATAGTAGTGTCTCTAAGTTACTCTTCAGAAGAAAAAAGGCAGCAAGTATCCAAAATGGAGGTTTCATGTGTTTAGCACACACCCCTCAAACTATATTTGTAGAGATGACCAAAGAATGGTGAAGTGTTGAGCAAATACTACAGGTCCTATAGATGCCAGAACTCATTACAGGAATGAAAACCTGCAGAAGATTCTTTTGCCTTTTAAAATTATAACTTTTAGAAAGTTTGGAATAATTTTCAGTTACGAATTAGAAAATAAGCCGGGCGGTGGTGGCGCATGCCTTTAATCCCAGCACTCGGGAGGCAGAGGCAGGCGGATCTCTGGATCTCTGTGAGTTCGAGACCAGCCTGGTCTACAAGAGCTAGTTCCAGGACAGGCTCCAAAACCACAGAGAAACCCTGTCTTGGAAAACCAAAAAAAAAAAAAAAAAGAATTAGAAAATAAAAAGGTTCTAAAAGAGCATCTCCTTGTCCATTGACTCCTTTTACCCAAACTCCCTGCTATCTGAAGATGAGATACCTTCCTGCACCACCACTGCCAGTAATAGCAGTAGGAGAGCAGCCAAGGCCATTAAGCAGCCCATGCTTAATCCATAAAGTGTATGTGGGTTAAACAATTCCACGTCACATTCATCCTTTCAACATAGGAAACTGCAAGGTATCGCATTCCACGACTGACAGTGCCTACCTGACCCCTCTGTGGAGAGTGTGGTGATGGAAGTGAATGTAAAAAGGACTGTGGCTGAGAGGCACTGAGATGTTCTGGCTTTACAAAGTATGAATAATGCTTCCAACAACCTTTGAGAGCTGTGTTCCTTATTTAATATATCAAAAGTCTACTTGACAACACTATTTCTAACCAAGTAAACACTGAATTTTATGTTACCGAGGGACCCTCTGTGTTACAAAACAGAGATAATTCATGATGAATTAAGGTTTCACAAACTGTAGAGGATGAGGATGCTACCATCAGGTATTCTTTGATGAATTATTATAGGTAAAAATAGCACAGAATTCAAAAGTCTCTGAGATACCAGCTCAATGATAGCGACACAGAACTAGACATTTATTATTGAAAGTCAGACCAAGTATAGCCAGTCCTGCACAGGACTGGCTAACTCTTGAACTTCTGTGTGAGACAGTTTGCCACTTGAGACCTTCATGACATAATGATACTATGTTTTATTATGCCTCCAAATTTGTCTTTGAAATAACCAACTATAAAAAGAAAATACATTAACCATGAAAATACAACTAAAAATTTGGCAAATATAATTCACTAAAGTATTTTGCATATTATTACTTGAAAAGAAGAGAAACAGCATGTGCCATATATAGTAGCCAAACATTAATTCTGATGTGACACTAGTAACCTTCAGTGCCCCACTTCATAGCAAACAGCTGAGACCTAGAGAGTCCAGTGATTTGCAAAGACCCTGCTGAGGATGGAGAGTAGTTCAGGTTTTCACAGGCACCCTTAAAGACCATCATGTGTCTCTAAGAAAAACTCAGCATGCCCAGTGGACTCTGTTGTCCTTCTTCCTTTTGACAATGGTGCATATACTTAATATTCAATATCTTACTATTATGTAACTACTCTGTTCATATCAAATACATAGTTTTATTTCTTTAAAATTATATGAATTTTCAGAAGTTTTCTTTTCCTATTATCTGCATTTATTTTAAAGGATACCAGAAAACATAATTTATTCAAAGACATGTTAATTTACTATTTCATTAACAACCTCTTTAAATTAAAATCAAATTAGATACATGGTCAGCCCTGAAAAAAATATATACATATATATTTGTATAACACAAAAAACTGAGCAGATTATATTTAGGAATATATATATACATACACATACAATGCATGTAACAATTGCTGGAAAGAGACCATGAGAATGGAAGAGAACAGAAGTGGTGTTTGGAAGGACTTGGTAGAAAGAAAGGGAAGGGATAAATAGTGCAGTTAAATTATAATCTCAAAAATAAAAATGAATGTCAAAATTTTGTAGTAATTCTTTGAAAAATTAAAATTAATTTAACAACAGAAAAACTGAATCTGCAATGCAAATAATATTCTGGAAAAATTTTGGGATTCATACATTTTATTTTGATTATATCTACACATATGGATACCAATGGAGATGAGAAGGCGTTAGACCCTGGAGCTGAGTTACAGGTGGTTGTGAGCAGTGTATGAGTGCTGAGAGCGGAGCATGGGTCCTCTGGAGAGCAGGAAGCCCTCCAGAATGCTGCACCATTGCTCCTGCCTTGCTATCTTTTCAGGAAGAAACAAGTAGAGCTTCACAGGACTCAACTCTGATGTCAGATGAGAAATGACCAATCTGGAGACTGTAACTTGAAAAATGAACTTCATATGGGCTTGTTACAGAACAAAGTGCATTTTTTAAATGCATAAAATAGAAGAGAAGCATTCTAAGTTCACTGTTTCCTCCAAGCAAGAAGTAATACTGCTGGTATTATTAACCAAAGTTTGTTCCTCTTACCTGGGATGAGGTCATTGTTGGCTTCTATGGTAAAACCAGGTAACAGAGTAACAAAATTACTCAATGTGTACAATTCAAACATTTCTGGTTTTTAATCCCTTCCCTACATGTGAGTGTTTATTAGTTAAGTTCAGTCATTCTCAAAACATGTCCTAGATTAACAGTTTTAACACCACCTTGTGGATTTGATACATTTTTGCATATTCATAGGCCCCATCTCAGACTAACATGACCAGAAACAATAAAGGCAGAACCCATGACTGGGCAGCTCTCCAGGTGATTTTGCTACCAGAACTGTAAAACCAGTGGCTTAGCTTATCTTCAAAGATATATCAATTTTTCTTAAATTTTGTATTAACAGTATCTATAGAGAGACCAAATGTACAATTTAAGAGAAACAACAACAAAAAAAATCATACGAATCCCAAACCTATTCTTTTCAGCAACACCATAAACTATACACAGGAGGAATTATGATAAAATAGTCTTCTTCAATAAGTTAAGCAGCCGAGAAAACAAAAATGATAAACTGACCACATGTAATAACAACTATATATCTTATCAATGAGGGATTAATCACATCATATCCACACAGAGCATAGAGCACATGGACGAAACAGGGCGGTGCCTGCTCGCTAGGCAACAGGTTACCACATCCTGGTCAACAGAAGCTCCAGCATGATGCAGGTCTGATAAAGACCATCTGCAAGAATGTGTGCATCTTTGTGTTTTTATTACAGAACACTTCTGTTCTTATTTACAATCAGTATACTGAAGTCTTCTGCAGTTCCTGACTTTTCCTCTTGTTTCTGCTTGCTTTCATATTAGCATCTTTCTTGCTTGATGAGACAGTCAGCTGTGAGAACCACATCAGAGAACCTTCATTCATCTCTCCTTGGTTTTGAAACCACATGTTCCTTGTTTCCTCACTACTTTTACTTCCTCAATGTTTTTGAACAAAAACCTTTCTAAGTTCATTTTAAAAGAAAAAAAAACCCAAGCCAAACATACACATATATTTTAATTCTCTACATAAATAAATTTCCCATGAGACCTGAGGGACCCTCCTCTAGCTAAACATCCAAAGCAGCTTCCCTGGCTCCAGTACTGGATGATAACAAATTGGAAAGTGTTAGTATATTGTCATAACCATTTAAAAATATAACCCATAACTTTAGCTCTGTGCCTTTTCATTCTCATAGGAATTGAACTTTCTATTTTCACTACAGCATTTTACTGCTAAATAACTTAGAGATTTACTAATAGTTAATAAAAACCCTAAAACAATGAACCAAGGAAAACTGACCTTAAGTGTAAATTAAAGTTTGTCAAAATAAATTCCAAACAACCAACAAATTGCCTTTGCCCCACATTTTTTTTTAAATGTAATCCTACGCAATCCATTTTCAAAAATGTCTCAACAGTTCTTGACTCTGAGGGCCATAAAAATCAAGCTGAGAGATGGGTTTCGTGCATTACCCATTATTTGACTTCTGCTTTAAACAGTTGTACAAAGGATTAAACACAATACAGATGAGTCCAATTTTTGAATTAAACTTTTAATTAAAAATGCATTACATATTATAAAAAGATCTATAATATGTATAACCAAAAACAGTAAAAGAAGAAACAAAACAACTCCTACCTGAAATACTGAGTGCTGCCAGATAAGACATGCCCACTGGTGCAATAGTGGCATGACTGTTCTGGCAGCCATCAACCACTTCCTGACTGGATTTGAGGCTTGCTCCATCAAAGAGAGTATTGGCTTCTTACTGGTCAAAGGTCACAGCTAGGAAGAACATAGGCCAGAATCTACTACTGTTATTTATGTGGTTAAAACTGCCTTCTAAATATTTAAGCTTATACCCATAGACTAGTGATACTCCCAGCCTAGTCACTGGGTAATAGACCAAGTGGAGACTCATTACCCAGACAAAGGGCTGAGACTGAGAAACTGCTGAGTGCTCACCATTCAATGGAGCATCTGTATAATCTACTCTGAGACACAGGGGACTCAGCAGAAGAGGGGTAAAAGGCTGTAGGAGACAGAGGGTAGAGAGGAATACTCTAAAGTGCCGTCTTCTGGACATGTGTGGCTACTGCAATCACCAACACACAGCAGATGTGACAACTTGCACAAGACCTGTAGGCAGGAGTGACAAGTAGGGAGGAAGACTCATTGAGGATGGGAGAGGGTATGAAGATAATCAGCAGGGATGGGGAGTGTGGTCACCAAACATGGTATGCAGTAAGAAATCACCAATGACTACCAACTAAGCCGAAGAAAGAGAAATTGTCTGCATGAGAGCTGAGTGAACGGTTCTATGCTACTTAATATAAGGAAGGGCAGCACAAGGAAAAGAATGGGGGGAGGGTGGAAACCAGAGCTTTATTTTTGTTTTCTCTGTATATGTGGGTGTACATATTTGCATGTTTGTGACCACGTGTGAAGCTGATGTTAGGAGTCATCCTCGATGGCTCTTCCACTTTGCTTCATTGAGGAAATCAAACCAAGACAAGGTGATGTAGCTCATCTTGCTATTTAGCTTGCGCCTGTCTTCACTTTTAAGACAGGAACTACAGGTTTGCCGCACACTTACCTGGCATTTGTGTGGGGCTGAGATCTGAACTCCAGTCCTCAGACTTACAGAGCAAGCACTTCAACCACAAAGCCATCTCCCCAGGTCCCTAAGCCAGATCTTAAAGGAAACTTTATTTTCCTGTCCCGGGAGCTACTGCGGTGGCTGGAATGATAAAGTCACGCTCCCCTCCCAACTCTGTATCCACAGTTGGTGGAACTATTCAAGGGAAGATTGGGAGGTGTGGATTTGCTGGAGGAGGTGTGTCACTGGAGATTTTGAGGTTTAAAAATTCCATGCCATTCCTACTTAGCTCTCTCTGCCTTGTGCTTGTGGAGTAAAAACATAAGCTTTCACCTACTGTTCCACACCTGCCTACCAGCTGCCATGCTCCTCACCATAATGGTGATGAATTTTAACCCTCTGGAACCATAAGCCCAAATTAAACACTCTCTTTTTCATTAGTAACTGTGGTCATGGTGTTTTATAACAGATTTTTTTTAAAAAAAATAACTAAGACAACCACACAATCAGTAAGATAATCACATATGATTACATAAATGGGTGGTTACACTGAACAGAATTTTTTCTAAAGTACTGTATGGTATCTGGTGAGAAATCAAAAAAAGAGTATTTGCTTTTTTATAGACTTATTTATTCCTTGTGTGTACGAGAATTTTGCTTGCGTGACTGTCTGTGTACTATGTGTATAACTGGATGTCCAGGAAAGCCAGAAGAGGGAGTTTGATTCCCAGGAAATGGAGTTAACAGTTCTAAACTACCATGTGCATGTGGGAAACAAATCCAGGTCCTCCAGAAAAAGAGTGTTTTTAACCACTGACCTATTTCTTCATCCCCAAGAAAGACTCTTACTCTAGAAAGAGACAAACTTCCATTTCAGAGATCCAGAGTTTGTGACACACACCCACGGGTCCTGGGTACATAATGTGAATTTGCATGCACAATAATTTCACCTTTCATTCCATGTGTTTACGAACAAAGATAAACCTACATGACTACCATTTGTTGACAAAGTGAATTATACTTACAACCAAAAACCAGGACTAACTGGCTGGAGGCGTAGCTCAGAGACAGAGGGGGTGCTTAGCAGGCGAGGTCTCAGCACCAACCCCCAAACCACAGCAAAACAAAGACATTAACTCTGGCTGTTACTAGATGTCTGGTGGAGGCTTGAGTGATTCAAAGCTCACAACCTGCACAAACCTTATTCACCAGTTCCTTTCTCCTTACACAAGCTTGTAGTTTCTGAGCCTGGCTAGCTTCTCGCTCTGGCTAACATATGTTGTATTTCTTCTGTACCCACTGTCACAGGTGCTGGCCCTTGTCTTCTGACCATGTTCTTACCATACCTATTCAAACTGTACATTCCCACAAAGACCTCAGTTAAATTCTTCTATTTTGCCCTTACTCTTTTGGATATTATAGTGTATACTTTATTTCCCCAAAGTTACTACTATTCAGTTAGCACAATTGGTTAGTCATATAATAATCTGTATTGCTACAATGTCATTCAATGTTCCAAGTCTCCTATCATCATCCTAGGCTTCAGCACTATTACAAACATGATGCATATTTAACAAATAATTATTAAATGAATTTATTCAATGGTCCATGAAAATAATGCTTTGGCTGTTAAAAGTAAATCCAAATTAAAGGCAAAACTTTGAAAGAAAAAACCACAATAAACTTGAACATTTAATTTTAAAAAGTGGTAAGTGATAGAACCCAAAGTCAGATGAAATTTTATAAACTGCAAAGCATAACCACAATTATTTTGCTTCTTCCTTCCCCCTACATTGTGATGAGATAATAAATCGCTCTGATTTTAGCTGGACCTGTGGTCTAAGGATAGAACTGAGCCATTTCTGATGGCTATAAGCTGCTATGGCTACTCAGCAGTCCACCCCTCCTGAGGTAATGGTCTCATCTCTACAGGAACATTTTCAAAGGCTCAACTCTGACAGGCAGTTCTGTGGGGCAGACAAGGCTTGCCCTGCACCCTCTGAATCAGTGCTTCCAAGTGCACGTGGTGGTCATAGTTTTCTCCTTGGACACCCTGCCTATACATAAATTCAGGCTATAACGCTCTTTCTTTCATTACTTCTCTACCAGATCTGACGACCATTTATTTCAATCTATTGAGTCCTCCTGCAGAACTAGGTAACCACTTCACATAGAGAAGCTCACTTCCAGGTGTGGTGATGATGCTAACTAAAGGCCAGATAGAATCGTAAAAACAAATAGTTAAGCATGAAAGCATTTTAATAATGCCCTTCTTGAAAAATACAGAAGAAATGCTATTCTTGCACATAAATTTGGTGACACGCTGGAGAGGTGCACTGTACATGTATACATAGACAGGAAAAACACTGTGAGACAAAGTCACTCCTGCAAACATTGAGCAGAAGCATCTGTGGAGACCAAGGGAAAACAGAAGGGTTTCTCATATGTGGAAGTAAATTTCCTGGCACATGTGTTAAAGGGTGCACAGCTACTCACTGACTAAGCCATGAGCACTGATTTGTAGACAGCAGAAGAGTGCAATGCTTCTTATGTGCTCAAATATCAAAAGTCAAACTCATTATTGTTCTCTAGAACTAAAATTCAAGCCACCCACTTTCTCCCCAGTATCTGGACTTAATAGAAGAGATGATAACTAACTTCTGGTCACGTCAGAGCCATAGGTGTCCCTACACTCCCCATTTCCTATCTAGTTAATCCATACTACATGCTATCAAACTCACAACTTGCCTACTCTTCATCTTCATCTTCATCTTCATTGCTACTGTACTAGCTTAAACCTATTTCACTTTCTTAGCTTCTCTTGGCACTTACCTGGATTATAGAACATTATACAACCACAACAATGACTAGTAACTTTCTCACAAACATAGATCTTACAGTTTTGTATCTGGCTTCCTTCACTCAAATGGGTACATCATGCATGTTGCTATTTATATAAAGTACAACACAGGCACACCATGGATGTGTTAGGAACCTAGGCAGGAAGTTTCCTTGATGAATGTGGGGGCAGGGCTGACATGGAGAAAAAAAGAGGACTTTAAGCTGCTAGTATTGCTTACAAATGTGTTCAAGTGTGAAGATTCTTAAAGCTCTAGTCCCCCAATATGCTCACTGCCCTATGTGCGCAGCAGGCTTCAGTAAAAAGTTTTAGAAAAAATACAAATCTGACATCAGCATCTTCTTTCTGCTCTTAATATGAAGGCCAAATGATTACTACCTAATAGACTGGGAAGGCATCTCCCATCATGCTTGTCAGCCATGTCTGAAAGTCTCTGGTCTTCAGTATGTCTTGTCCAACCTTACCCTTCAGGGGCTTCACGTCTGCTGTGTTCTCAACCCCATTCTGGTTCCCATTTTGTTTTACTGATTCCCACTGAAGTCTCAGACTCAATTAGAGTTTAACTTCCACGGCTGGAAGTACACTATTTCCTACCTGTGTCCTCTGCTCCCCTGCACAACTCTTCAGCACACATTTTCCATGGACTGAATTACAAGCGGTAGGAAACGCGTTTACTTATTATTATTATGTTGTCACAGTTCTCCACGTATTCAATAGTTGATTAGATAAGCTTGATTATTCCCCATCTAGAAATATGAAAGGTAGCTATGGCAGAATTTCGAAATTTAAATATTTCAGTAAAAACTACAATTGTTAAGAGCTTTGGATGCATAAACGTGAAGGAAACTAAGAGATAAATGTGGAGTTGTGGATGCACAAAAAGACATACAAACGGGTAAAGATGTGTTTAATGGTTTTCGCACTTGCCTGGAAGTCCTAGTGCAGACAGCAGCCTGTAGTAATACTATCCTTTAAAACATAATTAATTGTTAAGTTGCTATCACCACAAATGCCAGATCACTTCTGATGAACTGAAAATCAGCAGATAGGCTCCACCACTATCTTCAGGAGTTGAATAAGTGATTGTTTGAATGAGAGGATAATATTTAATGTTCCTACTTAACTTTAAAAGAAATTATGAATACATATTTGTAATGTTTCTAAAAATGTTTTAAAGTTTTACCTGGTGAATATAATGGATAATTGCAAATTACTAAATTCTTTATCCTTCAGTTTCTCTATAAGTGAAATGACCCCATGACAGTATATCAGTGGTGGTTTGATAAAAGTTTTGATACAAATCCTTTGGGGATATGATGGAAGTTAAGAATCTGATGCATGGCAACAAGGTGTACACACAGGAAATGCTTAAGTCATCAGGTGTTTCCCAGACCCACTGACGATGGCCAAAGGGTCCTTCTGTTAGACAGAGACTAAGACTGGAGATTTTTTCTGCAGTTTATAGTTTTAGAAATAATACTGAAGTCTTTAAACAAAAGAAAACCAGTCTTGTAAACAAAAGTGCAAACCCAAACACAAGTCATTAATATACTCTTTGCTATCAAAAATATTAGCTAGGAAAGATTAAAGACCTTATTTATGTATAGATGTAGGTGTTAACTAGACAAAATAATTCATGCCTTAGGAATTTGAAGTTAGGCAAAACAAGATTCTTACATAAATGTACAATATTTCCAGACACAGAAATGTGAAACACTTCAGTTTTCAGATGTCAATAATCCTCCACACAAGCCCACCTCTGCCAACCAGCTTCAATTTCTTCTCAGAGCAAGGATGGAAAATGTACCACGTCATCATGATTGAGACCTTCCAGCTAACTGTTTTAGGAGGAGAGCTATCTTAGAATATCTTTAAAATAATTACTTTTTCAAAAGCTTATTCACAATTCTAGTTCTCTGAAAAATGCAGAATCAGAAACATACCCTCTCTTAGATACAGTCTCCTGAATGTGAATGCATTCAAAATGCATGATAGCTCATGCTCTGAGCGGAAGAAACTGCCACACTGCACTGCAGCTGGGGGTATCTGTATAAATGGCCATGATGCAGGGTAACACCAGCAGCCCTTTTCTCTTTAGTGAGGGTGTGGAGCCAATACAAAAACCTACCGCCCTTAGGAAACATCAGTGCTCTCTTTGGAGCAAAAGTGGTCAGATTCACATTACTAAAGAGATTACTAAAAAGTCAAGAATGCTACTAAAATACACTTTAATGCTAATGAGTAAAGCTGAGATTTTTGTTCTTTTGTAAAAGAAGTATAAAGAGAAATGAAGTTGCTGTCACGGTGTTGGAACCCTGTGGTCACCACCTGCTGCACAGGTTTCCCCAGTGCTCAGCAAGTGCTCATGTCTGCCAATCTGAGAGTCATTTGCCAGCTGCAGTGGTGACCAGAGCCAGGAGAGGTTTTAAGAGAAGCCAAGGCCTAGAAAGCTCCTGAGATGACTGTCCAGCTGAGAGGTTCACAAAGTATAGAATCGGGATGCACACTCAATAGTTTGCATTTTATAAACTCAAGTTACTAATCATTCAGTTTCATAAACCTTATACCTTAACGTGATGGTGTGGAAACACTGTCATGGAAAGTCCCTCTGCTTACCCTTCCTCAAGCTCTCTCTGTGTAGGTTACTGCTTTGAAGCAGTCTACCCTCCCAGCCTTACAAATTTCCAGACAGCACAGTGATTTTTTTTTAAAAACCAGAACAAGATAAAATACTAAATAATCAGATCAACTTAGATAAATTAAGCAGGGGTAATAATTATACTAAGTAACTATTCTTCTGAAATTCAAGCTAAATAGGGTACCCTATTTTGATTTTTGCTTCTTTAACAACTGGAACCTCAAAACTATGTGGACTCTCAAGGCTGCCTGCCCAATGAACAGATGAAAATGATGGGGTTCCATTCATTCTTTGTCTAGATCCATCCAATCAAATAAACGAGTCACATGTGGCTTCACAGCAATTGAACTGTGACTAGGCCAATAGACACACACATAGTGTAAAATATATACCACATTTTGAATGTTTAGTATAAAAAGTAACGGGTCTCATAAATTTACATAACTATGTGCTAAAACATTATTTTGATAGGCTTGGTTAAATAAAATGTAACTACAATTAATTCTGGCTGTTTCACTTTTTCAGTGTGTCTACTAGTAACATTAAGTATAACTTCTACTTGTGACCTGAATAATTACTTTCAATCTTTACCAGATAGTAATGGTTTATGTGTCTCCAAAGAGCTTTCCCTGTCCCGTTGGGAAGCACAGGGGTTGGCTGTCTCTTGCCCCACTTCTTTACCACAGGAGGTCAGGAGCAGAGTCAAAACAAGGAAATTAAGCTTCCATTAGGGACTGTTTACATGGATTGGCTAGGGTTGCTTTAAAAAATATAACAAACATAGATCTAAATACTAATGAAGGGGAAATCAGAGACCCAATTTTTAACAAAACTTTCTTAAACAATTCAAAAGTAGTAGTATATACTAGCATTTATATACATGCTCACATGAAAACAAGATGCTTGTCTTGACTCTGGTTCAGTCAAAGAACTAGTATCAGTGAGCCAAACTGTCATGCCAACATATTAGCACAGTCACAGGATCTATAACAGTCCATCTTGCTCTCTGTGGATGTGATATGCATTATTATTGATAAGTGTTGCTACAGATCTTACTTTTAATACAGAGATGGCAAGATTAGTGCTTTCCGTGTTATATACACATACCACACAACTGATACAAAACTAAACAATAGTTATTAAATGATGAAAAATTATTTTGTAAAATAGGTTCTCAGTGCTATTGTAAGACAACACTCCTTTTTATATGATTTATTTATTTTTATTTTATACATTTAAGTGTTTTGACTGCACACTGGTGCCTACAAAAGGTATTATTAGATCCCTTGGAACTAGAGTTACAAATGGTTATGAGAATTTCTGTGTGTGCTAAGAATTGAACTCATGTTCTGTGCAATAGCAGTTAAGTGCTATTAACTGCTCAGCTATTTCTCTAGTCCCCAAACACTCATTTAAAAATAAAAGATGTATGGGGGAACTATTAGATTAAATATAATTTTACAACAAAAATTTCCTAATAAAGCTTTAATAATAAGAACTAACCTGTACTACTAAGCATCACCTTATAATTTCAGTAGGTTTATATTTTATTTCCAAATTTCTTCCCAGCTGGCTAAAGAGTCATATTTATCCACTCTCTTTCATGCCACTCTAAAGGCTCAAAATATTTGGCATGCTCTTAGAAATAAAAAAAACAACAGTATGCCTACATATAATCTTTAAATTATAAATACCTGGTACTTCTATGTTACATAATCTAGAACTTCTTAAGGATTTTTAATTTTTAAATTATCCGCAATGAGACTAGCTCTGACCACTGAACTATTTATATACTAATAATGAACTGGTTCTCACGGGCTCTCTGTAGATGTCTAAATGCTCCCTTTTCTCATTCAAACAACAGGGACAAGGGCCATTTGCCTTCAACACACTTTATTAAGCAGATACAGGAAGACAGTGGTTTGAAAGAGGGTGATGTTAGCCATGTTTTACAAGTAGGGCTGACAAAGTCACCTGGATTCTCTCCAAGGCTGGTGTCCCACAAGGTCACATTCTGTGTAGCTTGTCTCCAAGAGCAGCAGGAGGTGAGTGAGAGTGGACAGGTGCACTCTCTTCGCTCAGCGCTGCTCTTTTCTTTTGCCAGTGTTACTGTGCTAGAAGTTCCCTTCTTGTTGAAAGCACAAGTTACCTACCTAGAGCTAACCTACTTCTAACAGATAGCATTTTCAAAATCAGCACACACCCTCTTGTCCTAAAAGACATTTTCATCTAAGATTAGCCATCTTGAAGTATCAAAAGCTCAACAAGAGAACCATGAGGTTTTCTGCTGCTATAGTCTGGAAGGAAAGCTGAAGTATGAATTTCTCTCTCTAAGTTTCTCCTCCTGGAGTCAGTCAGTGTGTTTATTCTCTATCTCCTGAAGAAAAAAGTCTAAGAGGGAAAAAGGTGATGTCCAGCATTTCTTCCTATTAGGTACTGCCATAATAAAAGTCACAGACATCTGTGTCTTAAACACATGGCAGCCTTTGTTTCCATGCTCTTTGAAGCCCAAGCTGACTGCAAATGAGTTCCAAGCTCCTCTGGAGTAAAGGAAAGATGCGGCTCTGGAGGGATCAGAGACCAGTGTTTTACAGTTGGTTTTCTCAATTTCAACTTTGTCACGACAGTGCCTAAATTCTGTGATTATTTCAAAATTCTTCACTTCAAATCTCAAGACATTCAAGACTCTTGCTGAGGAATTAAACTCAGCAGTTATAAACTGGTTTAGAAGCAGACTGAACTGAAGAATAAAAAAGCTTTAGTATAACTGGGTTTCTATGTGTTCGTGTGTGCGCGTGCACACGCGCATATGTGTGTGTGTCTGTGTGTGTGTGTGTGTGTGTGTGTGCGCGCGCGTGTGTACATGTAAGTACAGAGAAAGGTCAATTCTGGGTTTCTCTCCATTTTGTTTTTGGGTCAGGGTCTCTCATCAAGTATCCACAATGGCAGGACAATAAAGTTCAGATCTACTTGTCACCACCTCCCCAGACAGACTACCACACCTAGGTATCTCACACTGGATGCTGGGGCTTGTGTTTCAGGCACTTCACTGACAAAAAAGTTATATCCCCAGGCCCTAATTAGAAAAAATAAAATAGAACAAAATTTAAAAATTATAATCTCTAGGACATATTCCACCTACACAGTGAAAACTCTTGATGGATATGTGATATCCTGGGCACGAGTGGGCAGTCCGGGTCTGATCATCTCAGGCACAGTCCTGTGTCAGGAGCTGAGGCCCACATGTGTGCACACACTCCCCAGGGCTTACCTGCAGAGAACAAGGTGGCTGACACAAGCTGAGCAAGCTCTCAGCCACCTCCAAGAACATTGAAAAAGACCTGCAGATGGTTCTTGGAGCGGGAGGAACCGCTACAGTCTTCTTGTGGTGGGGGAGTTTAAGATTATCCTGAAGGAGGAGAGAAGAGAGACATTACCCTGAGGCCACACAACAGTGGCCAAGCTTATCATCTATTACAGAACAAGGCTCTGAAAAAAGAATAGGTCAAATTGTGACAATTCTAAAAGGCACATTTTTCTTTAAAACATTATATTCTGTATACTACATATGCAAATATTTTGCCCTTCACTAGACCTTGGAGAATTTAAGCTCTGTCTTATCCCTGGGGAATTAAAAAACTAAGAAAAATGTGGGGAAAATCTTTGTTGTAAAATGATCACAGTCCTATATTGCACTTTAATAAACATGACTAGTATAGCCCAGAATCATGTCTGAGTCAGCCTGCTAGAGTGCAAGGGCCGCAAACAGACCCTTTCTGTTCTTCATGTGGATTATTTATAGTCTTGGCATATTTAGTAAGCACTAAATCTTTTCACAAATAGAAAGAAAATTAACAAACTAGTCAATATTTGCAAAGTCAAAACATATATAATGAACTTATAGTTTTGATTTTGAAAATATGTCCTTTAAAATTACAAATATTAATAAATCTTAACCACATATTAAATGTTAAGAAAATGTTTCAAAATGATGAGAAATGATCATAATATGTTATTATGACAAAGAATGGACTAGCACATGTTAAACTATGTGACAAGCTGTAAAGTATTAGAATATTAACAGATGGAATATAATGTGCCTATTATAAGTTAGCATTTCTTTGGAACCTATGGGTAGCTGGATATGAGCCCCATGATAAGACAGTTACCTATAGCTCTAATTCTGCCTGAATAAGCTGTGACATCATACTGAACTCAGAAGGTGCCATTTCCATATAGTCTTAAGAGTATGTGTAGTTTGTTCACTTTTAAAGATGTAAAACTTAGTAACAGAGCCTCTATTTGTTTTCCATTAACTAACAGAATATTGCTAAAAACAGACAGCCTTCTTAAAGTGCTGTTCAACTATTCAGACTCATCAATTTGGTAGAAAATGAAGAAATGCAGAAGTCACCTGATCAAAGCTGTTGATAAGAGACTGTGCATAATTTAAACAATCAAGTCTGCAAGGACAGCAGATTCAAGAACCAATTCCTCACAACGGACACTCTCCAAGTGTGATGCTGGTCTTAAGGGTAAACTGGAAAGTTAGCAGTACATTTCATCTCAGGACACAATGTGGGAACAGCAGGAAATCCAGGACACATGCTTACTCAGAGTTACTGAGTTAATGACGGATTCTGCTTCAACATAGCAGGACGAAATTTTCTAAAATGTTTACATTCAATTCCCTTGCAAAATTCTTGACATTTAAAATGTAGTGGTCTTAAAGGACATCTACTTTAATTTGTCTGTTGGAGACAGGATATCATGTAGTCCAGGTTGGCTTCAAACTCACTATGTAGCTAGCAATTTTCCTGCCTTAACCTCGTACGTGCTAGGATTATAGCTATGTACCACCAAGCCTGACTTGAAGTTTGTTTTAATCTGAAAAGATTATTCTAACTATGCTTATATCAATATCTAGTAGTTCAATAGGCATGCCAATTTATGATAGCTACTGTGTGTGAATATATATATATATATATATATATACACATATATGCACACATATATGCACATTATTAATGGCATAGTATCGAACTACTAGTAATGATAAATACTATGTAAAATATGGTGTGAATGTAGCATACAAATTATGTATACACATACAAATAGCCAAGGGATCTAAACCTACCAAAGCACAGACTTAGCTAACACTAAATTACAGCTGGATTTGATAATGCAAATGGTGCCTCCATCTACTCTTCTCGGAAGTAGTGAATACTGTTTAAATAATTTAGTGAGATCATTTGGTAAATCAGAAAAGACCACACATATGTGTGTGTGCACACACACACAAACATGCACTCATATACATTTTATGCTACACATCACTATGTGTAAAAGGCTAAAGTATTCTTTTGATTGACACTATTTGAGACCTTAGAACTGTCTTGTAGCATTTCACACAGGGGGTATGTAATGAATACTATTGCTATGCAGACATGCTTATAAAGATTTAGCACAAGGTGAAAACATTTTGCTACTTTTAACAATTTATTATTAGAACAAAAGAATCCTAATCAATAGAATAAAAAACCAATCTGAAAATTCTACTAAATGACTTTTACATCTCCTTTATGAAAAGTGTTGAACATCTGTAGCCATCACATATATGTGAATTAAAACCATTTTTGAGATTCCGCCTCATCCTAGTCAGAATGGCTAAGGTCAAAAGCAATAACAGCATTCTGACAATACCACTGGTACACTGTGAATAGGAGTATAAGATAGTAGACACCATGGAAATCAGTGTAGAGGCTTCCTAAAACTCTAAAGATAGAATTACCACCTAATCCAGCTATCTACTCAGCCTCAAATGAAACATCTATCTAATGCTCCTCCAAAGTTCAGGACACACTGTGGAGGAGGAGGCAGAAAGAAGGTGTAAGCCCTCAACAGGAAGGGATAGTGCTGTAGAATAATGTGTTATAGTCATGTGGGCACCGCGTGTCCACATTTTCAGTAGCTGTGATAGCTACACAAGCCCTTCACAAGCTCCTGCTCCTCTCCGTCACAGCCCTTCCTCTCCCTGACACTGTCATGAATGAGAAGGGTCACAGGCCTCAGCCTTCCTTGAGGATCACCGGCAGTTAAATGTTTGCTGGGGAAAAAAGAGATGTTTGGTTCAGTCATATACCCACTGAAGTTGATCAAGCTCTTGTAAATAAATTATCACCATGTCCTAAAAGCAAGCACATACATACACGCACACATGCACATACACTCACACTCACACACACACACACACACACACACACACACAGCATTGAAGTATAAAGGGGACTATTTGAGAAGAAGGGAATCAGCAGGAGTGGTACAGGACAAGAGAGGGTAACTGGGTTGAATATGATCAAAGTATGTGGTATACATGTATGAAATGCTATAATGAAGTTCACTATTATGTATAATTAATATTTTAATAAGAACACAGAAAAGGAAACACTACACTCAATCTCAGCAAACAGGCCCAAAGGCTGTAAACTGAAAACAGATGATTCACATGGGGATATTTGGGAAGCTCTCAAATAATCTATGTAAAAACCAAAAATGTATTTTCATTTGACAGTATGAATATATGATATTTTTCAGGAACGAATTCTTTAGTAATAAATCTATAAATTAAAACAACTGGTAGTTTCATAGCTTTTCATTAATGTAGAGAATTTGTGATGCCAGTGGCTGTGTGTCTAAGACAGAAATATATACATTCTGTAAATAACAAGAAAATTAACGTGTTAGGGAACTTATAATGTCAGAAGACTCATACTCTATTTACTCTTGGCAGGTCAGAAAACAGACTTCAGAGCTCATGATTCAAGCTTCAGATCCTTTCAATGCATCTCTTCTTTTTAAAAGTACTGGTATATATAAATTGGAATGCCCAGTAGAAATTTGTTAACAGATTGCATTGAAACTAACTGTAAGAGGTGGAAACTATACTGAAATATGTTTCATGTAGCATCTTAAAATGAGAGGAAGATTTCTATATTGCAAACAAAAAGATATACTATATTATAAAATATAATTATGTAGTTTATTTATTAAAAATTTTAGATATATTTATTTTACATGTATGAGTGTTTTGCCTGTATATATGTGTGTACATATGTATGCATGCATGTATGTGTTTATGTATATATGTATGTATTGTATCACATGTGTGTGCTTGGTGCCTGTAGAGGTCAGAAGCGGTCATGTAACCCCAGGAACTAGAGTTAAAGCTTGTTGTAAGCTACCACAGGGAGCTGACACTTGAACCTGGATCCTCTGAAAGAGCAATATGTGCTTTTAACTGCTAAGCCATCTCTCCCAGCCCCTATTTTTATTTAAATTTAAAAGATTTATACTTAAAACAATTGAGTTAATTCACTACATATGGTCTCCTTTGCATTATGTAAGCTTCAAAGTCATAGAATCACACAATTCAAAGAAAGTGTCTGAAATTTCACCTTGAGATTGTTTTTTAAAAATGCATTACTTGGAAAAAATGATTTAAGTCTGAATATATATGTGTCAACTTAAAAGATATAGTTATAAAAAGCCTGACAACATCAATCTCATGGTAACAGAGGACTCTGCTAAGAGAATACTTTGTTTTCCAATAAGACAACAAGCATCATTATGTTCTTTTAGGGTAACAAATCCATAGTATTGGACCTACTGGTGAAAAGATGCTATTGGGGTCTTCACAGGGGTATTCAGCTCGATCTTTTCATTTACCAACTTACTATACTTTGGTTTCTCCTGCGTGAGGTAAATAACAGGTGTTTGCTCTTCCTTCTTAGATGAGAAGGACCACTCTCATGTGGCTGGGACAATCAGAAGACAGGCTAAATGCTCAAGTGACCTTGGTCCTAAAGATGCAGTTATGGAGGTCTTTGTAGAGTGGCCGCTGAACTGCAGCTAAGGAGGAGCCATAGACAGGGTGAGAATGTTTTACTTCACAACAAGAACGATAACAGGTCTTGGCAGTGATTGCTGTCGATGTATTAGGGGCAAATTCTTTGGAGTAAATGACAACATACACATCACGCAAATCCATTTATTCTGCAATGATTTCAGGCAGCTTAATTTTGGAATCAGGCAGAAGACAATTTCTGGTGCTGGGGATTTAGCCCAGAGCTCTGGGCGTGTTAGGGAAACACTATGTCCCCAACCCAGGCGGAACATTTTTGATAACAGACTTGCTGTCATTATTGTTACTGTTATGAACAATACCATATGGAACCATAAGCACTTTCTACATGAGAAATACTGTTCCAAGCATTTTACATGTATAGAATAATCTAATTTTCTGCACGATGTCTACTGTTCCATTTTAGAGAGATGGGAACAAGAACACAGGGAACATTACTAGTGTCTCCTTTAAATGAGATTGCATCATAGCAGAAGTGCCAACGTCAGACATCCCAATGACCTAATATTTATTTTTTAAAAGTTAATGTTTCATAAACCTTTAATTGTATAAAAACACAAGTTTTACATTTTTAACAGGGATAAAATTTATGAAGAAATCATACCTTAAAATGCCTGTATATACTTTTTATCAATGAAGAATTCGGAGTTCTCCATGCATAATTTCTGAAATACTGAAGAATCTAGTATGAATTCTCCCACAGATGAAATTCTCACCTAGTAATTAGTCTTTCACAAGTCTTTGTGGCAAATACTTAAGAAATTTAAGAAACTATAATAGAAGTATAATAGCATATGTCTCCATGGTCAGAAGTGAATCATTCTAATGTTTTACTTAAAAGGTGTTCAATTAGTAGGATTATGAAATAAAAGTTCAGAAACAAGTTATTGCTTTACTTTTTAAAACATGGTTTATTTATATCCCGACTTTACTGCTTCACTGCTCGCAGAAACATGTGCTTTCTCATGGAACTGTCTGCGACTACAGCTCTACCTTTGGCTAAGGGTAGATGTGGTCTAGAGTGCTCAGGGCATGCCATTATCTAATGACTGCATGAGAGACGCTGAGGCAGGTGCTTGTCACAGGGGAAATTCTGATACATCTGTCATTAAGCTGTGAATCGGCTACAAACATGGCAAGATTCAATTAATAAAATCGTCACACCTCTAGTTAAGAAAAAGTATCTGAATTATTTCAGTCTGAAAAATCCTAAGTTTGACAGCAAAACAGTCAACTCACTTACTATACATTTTTTTCCCCCAAGACCGGGTTTCTCTGAAGCTTTGGAGCCTGTTCTGGAACTAGCTCTATTGACCAGGCTGGCCTCCCGAGTGCTGGGGTGCCACCACTGCCTGGCTAACCATCTTTGCCAATCATTACCTAGTTATCATAAAGCTACTTTGCTCATGGAGGCAGTAAAATAAGCTATGATAAAAGCTGGCTTTAAATCATAACTGTCACTTCTACCCAAAGTTAAAGCTAACTTTGAGTCCAACAGAATGGAGATATCCATATGAAGAGATGTGTAGACACCAAAGACATTCTAGAAAAATGTATTTACATTCATTTTCAGCACATCAAAATGATGCAAACTGGGGTTTCTATTTCAGTGCAAACATTAAAAGACAGGACAGAAATGTCTGATTTTTATCACTGAAGTTTGGTATTACAAATAGATCATCTGGTTTATTTTGGTTATAGAAACACCTTTTGTAAAATTAGTATTTGATACAAAGACAAAATAACAATTTTCAATGTTTTAGACAGATTTTTGTTACCTGAAATTCTTTGAGGTTTGTTGACCTCAAACTCTAAATTCTCTTGCTTTAGTCTCAAGAGTTGCTCAGATTATCGGTGTGCACTACCACACCTGACTTCTATAGCAGAATTTTTTAGATAAACAATTTTTTTCTTTATTTATACTATTTTGATATCAGAGCAAAAAGAAGCTCTTATTCAATGACCATTACAAACTCTATGATGTATACTTTGAGAGACAGATATCTAGAAATTACAGAGACAAATTCAGTTTGGCATAAATATTCTTAAAAACTTAACTTCATTCAAGCAATATTTATAACATGTTATTTTAAAGATAATTAGGTAAGTATAACTACAAAACTAAACTTGTTAAACTTTGCATGAATCATATAAAATAATTTTTACACATTTTAATTAGTTTTGTCAACACTGCATTATAAACTTTCTTGTAAGACTGTTGCCTACATGTATCTTATAAAAAGTATTACAGACATGTAAAAATCATACATTTGGTCTTATGCCCTAGAATAAAAACACTCTAAAAATTACTTTAAATATATATGCTTTATATACACAATTGCACATACAGTTAAGTGAAAATTCTTACCATTGCTCTTCTTTTGATGCTAGTCACTCCATTATTCTCGATGGTGCCTTCCTACATCAAGTAGACAGTAACCAGATCACAAAATGCAAGTGGGTGCTTCCTTCTTCAGATGTGAATTTTCGGCCAATTGCCAGTTCAGTTGAGAATTTAAACTGAAAACTAAATTACCCAAACTTTATTAAGTTGCTCCCATGCCCACCAACTGATAATGAGCAATGATACTAAACTGGAAAAAAAAATGCATATGTGGTCTATCTCTTTTTAGGAGATCATATTGTATTTGAGAAGAAATGCTATGACCCCAAACTGAAACTTGTACTATCTTCAGAGAATGGGTTTAACTAAGTTTCAGTCTCTCCCTTGAATGTCCTCACAATCATCCCAAACATATAATAAAGATGGTATTTATTTGATGATACAATGAATTATTAAGTCACAAAGTTAAATGCCACCAAACATTGCCTTCACCTAAGCTAATTATGTCTGCAAACAGCCTGACTGTAACATTCATTTCACAAACACTCACTGAGTCATTAACTACCTGCAGTACTATATACCATAAAAGAAATTAAAAGTTACATTGCAGACACAGGGTTGACTGAAAATACCATCTTACTATTAAAAATAATATAGTTATCTATTTGCAATTATAATATAATATTCCATACCTTTGTCCATTTTATTGATAGTTATTCTTTGGAGAGTCTCCTTATCATGTATGATCTATGATCATTATTGGTCTTTATTATTACTCAGTTGTGCAATCTGTTTTGATACTTTTAACATTAAAAATGACTGATTAAATACTTTCTGAATATCAAGTATAGTAGATACAAAATTAAGTGCAGATATCTAAACAGCTACAAGATCTCAAATCTCAGGTTTTATGAACAATCATGCAGATGCATATCCACCCATCCATCCACCCACCCACCTACCCATCCACCCACCCATCCATCCATCCATCCATCCATCCATCCA
>NC_022018.1:18596766-18611399 GCF_000317375.1 Microtus ochrogaster | reverse complement strand
CCACCCATCCACCATCCACCCATCCACCATCCATCCACCCATCCACCCATCCATCCATCCACTCATCTACATAGACATCCACCCATCTATACACCCATTCATATATCCACCTCATTCACACGTCATCCATAATCTACACATCCATCCACACACCCATCCAATGTTCCCGTATCATAACCCAAAATTACTACGTAGGTATTATGTAAGAGAGGCTATAGGTTGAATCAGCTTAGAACCAAACCAAAAGAAATGAACTTCAGACACAGGACCTCAATAAAGTTAACAATATTTACCTCCAAACAGCATGCTATCATAGGAACAGCACATTCCATCCAAAAACCTCAATAGGTTCAAACTATTCAGAAAAAATTTCTTTCTCAGGTGCTATGCACCTACCAAAAAAGGTTATTTTCTTAAGGGGTTTATAATATAAAACTTAGTGTTGCACATGTGTGTGAAGTATGTTGCACAAACGACTGGATATCCACCACAGAAACACACGTGTGTGAAGCATGTTACATGAATGACTGGATTTACACAGACACACACACAGCACACTGCACCAATATAAATGTTCTGAATAGACTGATGACATATGGAGCCAGTTTGAGAACCATCTCTGAAGTGAAAAATACCAGCTACATTTTGTTATTTAGTTTAATAAAGTCTGTAAACAGTGACTGAACACAGAATATGGCTTTGGAAATATTCATGCTCTCAGTCTGGAAGATCAAGGGAAATTCCTTAGTCAAAAGAAATGATAGCACATGGAGCCACCCCTGCCACTCACTCAAAGTACTGCTTTTCAGCGAGAAGCAGCTCTAGGCATGCTCACTCACTCTAATGATCACAGTCATCATGGCTGTAAGTTCACTTTTAATACAAGACACAGAACTGGCAAGTCTCTCTGAAATGAACAAGATCAGGAACACTTGACTACTGTTAGCACAAGGACCTCCTGTTTCTGCAGGTGAAATAGACTAGCTTATACATACATGTGATTACATGTAGTTGATCTGCTACATTTACTGCAATTAAGAGAAAGATACCAGAGGAAGGAATATTAGAAATTTCAACATTTTAACACCCATACTAGTATTACATTTTCAGATGGCCCATAAGCCTTAGAAAATGAAAATTATATAATCCATAAAGTTAGAGAAAAAAAGACTTATGAAATGGAATTCCCTAAAATTTCCATGGCTTCACATCCATTTGTTTTTCACTCTTGGTACCCTATTTTATCATGTGTGTGCATGCATATCTAAATTTTACACATGTAAAGCATTGGAAAAACAAAGATCTCACTATTTCAAGTGACATAAAATATCTCAATATAATGTACATATTTGTACTTTATATACGCACCTGGGCAACAAGACACTTTATTGCTCAGATATAAGAAGATATAAGAAGAAATTCTTTAAACACTGGGTCCTGGAGTTGTGACTCCAGATGGAGAGATAACTGAATGTGGGAATTGAAAAAAATAAGAAGTTTCTGAATGCTCAACAATCGCAAGTTAATTTGAAATCAAACAATGGCACTGCAGCTCTGAGCATACAGTGCCATGCACTCGACACAGCACACACCATGCTTGTAAGGCTCCACACTGCCCAACACATTTCAGCGCAGACCCAGTCTACAGTGCAGACAGCAGTGCTGCACTGATCAGAGTTTTTTGCTCTTACCGAGCACGGTGGTTTAATTACCGAAAATAAAGACTTTTAAATATTCTCCTACTACTATCTCTCTCCATGTATCAAAATTACCTATCTTTGGAATTCATTATGTTAAGAGTGTTTAATTTTTAAATTACTATTTGTGTTGCTGATGAGTTTTCAGGCTTGGGATTGGAATAGAATTTCCAGTGTTTTCTGAAGTTCTCTTACACTTACCTTAGCCATTCTGCATTAGGTACTGACATGAATGGCAGGCTCATCACTGACAATTACAAAATCAAACCATCAATCAACTGTGAAAAACAATGAACATGTTCTTTGCCCTGTAGTAATAAGGGCAGCGGGGCTGCGTCCCCAGCACCCCGGCCGCCTGGCTAGCTTATACCCCGAAATAATTACATGGATACTATATTCTTTTAAACACTGCTTGCCCCATTCTGCTTGGCCCACTAGCTCTAGCCCTTACTGGCTAATTCTGATATCCCGATCAACCCATCTCTAATAAACTGTGTAGCTCCAGTCTTACCGGGAATATTCTAGCCTACGTCCATCCTGGATTGGCGCTTCATCGCGTGTGTCTCAGAGAGCAGAGCTATACCCGCGTCTGCCCAGGAGCCGGGAGCATGGCGTCTCTGCTCCAGACAGCAGAGCTGTCAAGTCTGAGCTCACTTCCTCTTCCTCCCAGCATTCTTTTCTGTTTACTCCTCCCACCTATGTTTTAACCTATCAGGGCAAGCAGCTTCTTTATTTAATTAACCAATGACCTTCCTCCATCATTGCCCTGCAGCATCAAATTTTCAATCAGAATTTAATTTGTAGGAAAAAATAAAAAGTACATCTATCTTATTACATATGTGCTTTCATCTTTTATTAATAAAAGAAAAATTACAAGTACATCAAAGAACTGTTGTAAGTGTATTTGTGAGTACCAGTGTGTGAACTGTATGCCTATTTTATATGCTGATTAGCCTGGGGTCACAGAAACAAGTCTCGAGTGCAAAGGAGCTTGAGTGTGAGGAGTTTAAGAAGCCCTGGTTTAGACTTAGTTATAATAAAAAGAGCTGCCCGTTAGTTAAATTGCCACTTCACTGCAGTAACTCAGGTGTTTCTCTCATGTATCTCAAAAGAGCACTCATCAGGCAACATCTAAAATCCCCAAACCACCTGTGAACAGTGCTGAACCAGTCACTGCTGTCATACCTGCCACACTCACCATCGTCAGCCTCTACACCAGCAAAGGCTACAAAACCCACAGGACATGCAACATTTTGGTATCTATTATTTTAAAAGACAAAAGATTATCATATGATACCAAAACCACATGTGCACATACGGCATTTTACTTATATTCTGTTTGGTCACAAAGTTACAACCTCAGTGTTTTATATGTCTGTGTGTCTATATTGGTATATGCATATGTGTGTATAGCTCAACAGAATTAGTTCAATGTTAGAACTAGATTAAATAGAAAGATCACAAATACATATATGCAACACATTGCTTATACCAATACCATATTATCATCAACAGTAAGAAGCAGAAGTTTCCTTTTAAAATCTGGTGAGTTTTGTTGTTGTTTTGAGAAAGGGTTTCAGTCTAGACAAGGCTGGCTGGGAACATTCTGTATACACCTATGGAGGCCTAGAATTCACTGTAATCCTCTTGCCTCAGCTTTCTGAGTATTGGGATTACAGGCATGAACCACCACACCTGGCAAAACTGGAGTTTTAAAAGTTCAGTAACAACCTAACTTCCTTCTCCAAAGCACATGCGACCAGTCCAGAAGCCTACAGTTATCCCCGTATGCCCAGTGCTCAGGAGCACATGAAAACAGAAATCAGGGTATCCTGAGTCAATAAAGAATTCAAGAAAGATACTTATTTAATCCCTTCTTGGGTAGAGAGTAGCAAAACATTTTATGCAAAACTTCTACAAATAAACAAGCATCAGTATTTGAATATTTACTATACATGGTAAGCTATGCTCAGAGTTAAGGGAATGGGGCATAACACATTATGTCCTACTAGAATCTCAAAATTTCCATGTTTTTAGGTACTACAGAAGCTTATTTCCGTTCAACAAGCAATATGAACCAGAAGAATAGAGAAGAGATTTTGTTAGCAGTATTAACCAAGAGAGCCATAAGGAAGAGCTTTAGTTAGAGACAACAGGAAAGACATTACCAAGATCTTTGGTAGGCGTTAAGACAACTAACACTTTTACATGCAGGAAAACTACTTTGAAGTCAAAGAAGGCAAGGTGGCATAAAACAGAAGTGTGGAGGAACTGTAGATATTTCAGCATCATCACACACTGGGTGTCTGCCAACCTGAAAGGATGCTCTCTTCACTCTCAGCGTGAACACCTAGTGAGGCACTCGGGGAGATTATGTCAGCTGGTGTCTGGATAGACTCTCATTCTGATAATAGTGAGAGATGGGAATCCAAAGTATCATTAAAATGTATCAACTGATTATAAAGATAAAACAGGTAACAAAGATGACAAACTTAGAAGGCTTTCTTATTTTTCTGGCAACTTCCTACTTTATGCTGGTACATCAGGAGAAAGGAAATGGTAGACTGTCAAATGTGGCTTTAGTAGTAGTCATGGAGACTCCGAGTAGCAAAGAACTCAGCTGTGGCATTAAAGGCAGAGAAGAGCTAGAGCAAAGGCTTGGAAGTGGGGACATGTGAAACAATCCTCAGATTTAACAGTGCTCATTTGTGGGACAAAGCAGACAGCTCCCAAAGTACCTTTTAAAATACACGTTAAAGGTCTTATTACTGAGAATAAAAGGCAAAACAGTTTAATACACAGAATACCTAGAAAATAATGGCAAACTAGTTTAAAGCTAAAAAATGCCTACATTTACATATGTGAAGGCAATCACCAAATAATGGGGGAATACAGAACCCCAAGAGGCCATCTCTTGTCACCAAACCAACCTTCCAGTACCAGGCCTGGGTTACATTTAATTGAGTTGTTAGTCAAAAAGGTCCCATGGGAAACCCAAACAACCCAGGCTGCTGCCAAGACTATAGGTTTCTCTCCATAAACTGACAGCAAGGCCCCACTGCTGAAGATAACACCTAAACAACTCATTGAACAGAAATTGAGCTGGTGCCTACATAGAGCCTTCACCCATGTCTTAGTGTCTTTGGTACAGGGAGGTATTCTGTACTCTAGTAAAAGAGAAACATAAACAGCAACCCAAACCCAAACCCTTGAAATGACAATGGTGTCCTTGCAAGAAATGCTAGGACAAGTGTGGCACAAAGCTTGTCAGAGTAACCACCTAATATCTGATTTGACTTAAGACCCACTCTGCAAGACAGAACCCATACCAAACTGCAGATGACCAGAAACTGGAGACAAAATGGCCCAGGGACGTAGGGGAAAACCAAATACTATGAGGGGGTGGGGAGGGAGGGAGGGAGGGAGGAAGGGAACAATAAAATGACTCCTATGACCTACTATACTCATTGATCAATGCCTTGCTCAGCCATCCTCAGAGAAGTTTCCTCCTGCAGCAGATGGGAAAAAAATACACAACCAGAGAATATGCAGAGACCCAGAGACCTTGGAACAGTCAGTTCTAAATGGGAAATCTCCATCAAATCCCTCCCGTGATATAAGGGAATCCTGCAAAAGAGGAGGCAGAAAGAGTATAGGAGCCAGAGGAGATGGAGGATACCTAGAAAAAAAAAAGTCTCTAAATCAGCATAATCAAAACACATATGAACTCACAAAGACTGAGGCAGCATGCACAGGGCCTGTAACAGGTCCTTCTCATGTGTAAATATGTTTGTATTTATATATGTGTATGACTTCCAGCTTAGTGTTTTTATGGGATTCCTGAGTGTACCATCTCTTGGGTTCTTTTTCTTCTATTTGTTTTGTCCAATTCCAATGCGTTACTTTCTACTTTATATTTATATTTATTATAGATCTGGATGGAGGGTGGGGAGAAACTGGGAGGAGTAGAGGAAGGGGAAACTATAGTCAAGATATATTATGAGAGGGGGAAAAACTATTTTCAGTAAAAGAAACACACACTCTCACACACAAAAGATCTTAAATTAATACCTAATGATGCACCTCAGGGCCTTAGTAAAATGTCAGATTTCAAATGAACAATCTAGAGTTATAACCTTAAATTATGCACAACAAATATGTTTTGGCAACCAAATAATGTAAAATATGCAAAAACAGTTAACAAAAAGTTTTGTTGTATTTAATGTCAACATACCTATCAAGTGTTTGTAGTCAAATTTCAATTAAAAACAAAGGTCATCTTTCTGATAGGAGGAGGCATTCTTGTTCAGTTAGACTGAACCAACCTTTAATTACTATATCATGTAATTTTTTAACATAAGGAAGTCTTAAATCAAAAATCACACCCATGATTTGAGGGCATCTTGCTCCCAGAAATCTTTGTCAAGTTTAATAACATATCCAGATCCAAAGGTTCACATCCGTGAGGAACAGTTCTAAAGAGTAGAGGTTCTGTTTTGCTTTTCTACTGAAATGCCACAACACTAGCTATATATTCAAGATGCTTATTGCATGAACTGTACATGGAGATAGATGAGTTAAATGAAAATCCACTATAAATTCTGGAAGTATAAAAATTAATATTGTGTAAGGTTCCTTCACCTCCATCCAAGCATTTGTTATTGTCTTCTTAGACTGAAAGCCATTCTACTTCTCTTGAGTTAGAATCCCACTGCGGTTTTAACTTACGTGTTCCCTAATTACAAAAGATATTGAACATTTTTCATGTTCACAGGCCCCCTTTTGGAAACTATTCATTAGCTCATTTGCTAGTTAGACTGTTCTAAGGGTTTAAGCATCAACTGCTTCTTAAGTTCCTTGTGTGCTCTAGACAGTGTCTGTCAGACACAGAGCTGGAAGACTTTCTGCACTCCCGGGCAGTCTCTTTACTTTTTTAATTTTATTTTATTTTAGGCAGCCACATTTGTCTTCTTTTGGTATTGCTGCCTAAGTTACTGAAGTCTTTTCCAGTATGTCCGTGTCTGTATCCATATCTTTAAGTGTTTGTTTGCCTTCGTTTAAGAATTCCAGCTCTTACATTAAGGTCTTCGGTCTGTTTTTATGTTGACATTTTTGGACAGGGTTAGAAATAAGGATCATCTGAGTCAAATGATAGCCTTTTTACTTAGACTTAAATTGGACCCATCTGACGAAGAGTTGGTTGTTAAGGAAACAGCAATGACAAATTCTGCTTTTTAGAAAATTATACAATCTATTATGCTTTATTTCTGACTTTAAAAATACTGTCATTTCCTAGGTTGTCAAATTGCCCTACAATGATTATGTATTTTAAGTCATTAGTAGGAATATTTAAAAACCAGACTTCCCAACAATTTGACCTCTATGACATCAGTGTCTTCATGGGCTACTGGGTCTCAAGATCACTAGCTCTGAAGAGGTGGCTTTGTTCTCATACCATCTCTATCTTGTTTCTGCTTTTCTCTTGCTTTTTAAAAAAAATTAAAAATTTCTTTCTACGTTTTGAAATTATAACCTCTATGTAATATAACCACTTCTTCATATCTTTCAAATTCATGGCCTCTTTTTCTTTAATGCTGTGTGTGTGTGTGTGTGTGTGTGTGTGTGTGTGTGTGTGTGTGTGTGTGTGAGATCCTAAAAAGCACGACCTGCTCAGCTGGTATAATGTAACTTGTATGCCTATTTTCAAGGCTATTTGGCATTACATGACCACTTGGCCTGCTGTGCCCTGGGGAAGACTACTTCTCCCACTTGGAGCTTCCCCCACATACTGTAGACCTCTGGCTATGGTCAAAGCCTCATGAGCTCTCCTCCTTCCACAGTAGCTTGTCTACTGGTGTAGTCCTGTTTTAGGAAGCCATGCTGGTGAAGCTTCATACCTGTAGCTTCTGACATATCTAGGAGACACAATATCACAGCAAACTGTTTTCCTGGCTCTTACAATCTTTCTGCCCCCTCTTCCACAATGATTCCTAGCCCAAGGTGCAGGAGTTGTGTTGTAGATGTACTGGTTGGGATTGAGCTCCATAACTCTGCATTTTGATCTGTTGCTGTTTTCTATAATGGTCTCTGTCTATTACAAAGAGAAGTTTCTGTATGAGGAAAAAGGACTACACTTATATGTGGGTATAAGGACAAATATTTAGGAAGTAGGTAAGGGTTCCGCTGGTTTAGTAAAGTGGCAATTGTGGATTTTCCTCCAAATTCATGATTTCGTTAGTTCTGCTGGTTGGCTAGGTTTTGCAGTACCCCAGGTATGATTTTTCTCTTGCTGAACAGGTTGTAAGTACAAATAGAGAGCTGTGGGTCACCACAAGGTCTACATGCCATACTCCACGCTTAGGGTTACTGTGCCGTGCTAGCTGTGATGATCACAGGCATAATAGCTAGGCAAGACTACTGGTTGTTTCCCTGCTTTAGAAACTTGCATGGTGCCTTTTGATACTCTGTAAGCTACCCTGAGGAGGCTTTCAGGACAGATCTAGCCTAGGTCTGACATACACAGTGTCTTCTTAAATAGGGTCTCACCTTCTACTTCCAGGAGACAAACAAGGGCAACAGCAATTATCTATAATGCTCTGGAAAACTCTGAGTAACAACTCACAAAAAGTTTCTCATGCCTCATATTGGGGTTTGTTAGCCTATGGCTCCTACAGAGAGCACTATCAACCTAGATGTAAAAATGTCGTTTAAACTTTATATATATATTCATATTTATACACAAACTTAACAAATGTTATAGGTATTTTTAGGTAGGTAATCCTCATGACTTTTTCAGAAACCCTTACTGTTATTCTATCCTCCCCCCTTGTTCTTTTGTACTTACCTGCCCCTTCTAATGAGACCTCACATTTTCCCATCTCCATGATCAGATCACTTGTACCCTGCTATTTCCCTTTCTATTACTCCCCTATACCCCTCCCTCTATTGCCCCATTTTACTTTCCTGGTTTCTGCATATAATCTAGATTATAGACTCACATACACAGGTTTGGAGCTAGGAACCCCAGATGAAAGAGAACATGTGATGTCTGTCTTTCTGGGTCTGGGTTACCAAACTCTTTCCTAGTTCCATCCATTTCCCTTATAATTTCATGATTTCATTTTTCTTTACATCTGAAAGATATTTAATAGTGTTTATGAACATTTTCATTATCCATTCATCTGCTGAAGGACATTTAGATTATATTTTCTAGCTTTTATGAAATGAGCAGCAATGAATATGACTAAGCCAGTACCCATGGGGTAGAATGTTGTCTTGAGCATATGAGTGGTATAGCTGGGCCACACTGTAGATAAATTTTTAGTTTGTTGACAATTTCCCACACTGATTACCAAGGTGACTGGACCAGTCTGCTATCCTATCAATAGTGATTGAGGGTTCTCTTTCTGCCACACCCTTTCTTACCTTTGTTATGGCTTGTTGTGTCCATCTTTGCCATCTGACTAGGATACGATGAAACCTTAAAGTTGCTTGAGTGGCATTTCCTTAATTGCAGGGGATGATGAACACTTCTGAGACAGTTCTCAGCCATTTTTGTTTCTTCTGGGAACTCTCAGTTCGGACCTCAGGCCCATTTTTTTAACTTTGTTTTTTGAGTTCTTTATGTATTGTGGATATTAATCCTTTGTCAGATAAATATCTGACAAAGATCTCCTTTTTTTCTTTAGCTGTATAGAAGCTTTTTAGTTTTATGAAGTCTCACTTTTCAACTGACAGGCCTAATTCTTGAGCAAATGAAGTCCTCCTCAGAAAGTTCTTCCTATACCCTATCATGGAGACACTGTTTAGGTGTTCCTACACCTGTATCATGGAGAAACTGTCTAGGTGTCCCTATACCTGTATCATGGAGACACTGTCTAGGTGTTCTTCTAGTAGTTTCAGGTTTCACAATTGGATTTTGATCCATTTGTAGTTTTCATGCAAGGTGATAGAAATGGCTCTAATTTCATTCTGCTGTATGTGAACATCTAGTTTTCTATTTAATGAAGATGCTTTGTTTTCTTCAACATAGGTTTTTGGCATCTCTTAATATCTGTGGTCATATGTACTCATGTTTTGTTCAATTGGTATTTTTTTATTGATCTCTTTTTTTGGAGGCTTAAAGTTTTCAGTGTAAAGGTCCTTAACCTCCTTTGTTAGGCTTATTCCTAGACATTTATTTCACTGAGGCTATTATAAACTGAAGTGTTCAAGAGCTCTTCCTCTGCATTTGCTGTTGCTATATAGAAAAGCTATTGGTTTGTTTGAGTTGCTCTACAAGTTTTCTAGGAGAGTTTTGTAATCTCTTTGTAGAATACACCATCTGCAAATAAGGATGGATGACTTTTTCTTTCCCTATTTGCATCCCTTTAATTTCCTTCTTTTGCCTTAATGCTCCAGCTAGTGCTCTGAGTACAATATTGAAAAGAAGTGGGGACAGTGGGCAGCAGTCCTATCTCATTGCTGACGTCAGTGGGACTACTTCGAGTTTTTTTCTCCATTTAGGCTGATATTGGATGTACTGCTGTCATTCTTTATTTTTGAGTTAAAGAGAAAACACAGTACTCTCATCTAGCAGTTCACTGGCACCCCACATTCTACACACTCTCTTCCCTGGGGTTACCAGTTTTGCATTTTCAGTTTCATTGGATGGACTTGTGAGGCAAACACTTAAAAGCATATGAAAACTCTTCTGGTGACTGTGAATGGCTTCTTGAACTTAAGAGTAAAACCATAACACAGCATATTTTATACATGAGGACAGTATTTCTTCCTCCCATTCTTTCCTTCTGTCTTTCAATATTTATACTTTTTTTTAAAATTGTCTCTTGAAGTCTTTTATAAGGTAGAAGCAAGGGCCAAGTCTTTGTCAAAGGTATATGCTTAGTACAATGATCAGCACAGTATGTTTTAAAGACATTTGATTACAATTAGCAACTAACCCACATAAAATCTTCTTCAGGATCCTTCCCAGAATGTTGGCAATAATAATGCTGAATGCCACATGGCCACAGTACGGTGGGGTAGAAGCCCTCTCCTCTTAGGTGAGCACAAACGCTGCTGTAGCCTCACTGGTATCTCCCTAATGGCCGAATGCCACACAGTCTAGGCCTTCGCTGGATCTGACTCGCAGTACCTGATAAAAACAGACCACAAGAAATACCACTGCTTAAGAAACTGCAGCACCTCCTAAGAATTTTTGGAACTATCTTTGCAAAATGTTTTCCTTCTTGATCTCTTAGTTTAGCTAGGAATCTATTTCCAGAACTCTTACCATAATGGAAAACTGTTTCTTCATAGAATAGTATCTGAAACAAAACTGTTTCAATTTCTCTTCTAAGTGTCAAACTAGCAAGAACAGAAAAATCCCAAATACCCAGGACTCCCTTCAACCCTCCATCCCATACACCTACCTCTCTTTCTGATATACAGCCGCTCATTTGTAGGTTTCCAAAGTTCTTCGTTATGCCTAGATCCATTCTTTGAATTTTCTATTTTGTAACAGTAACATTTTATTTAGTTTTTTCTTTTGTAGCCATTGTTTAAAACCAACTTAGTCCTCAATATTATTTTCCAGAGCAAATCAGGACATGAATTGTATTTACTTTTCTTGAAGGAGGTCAGTTTCTGTGACTCTGACTTAGTAGATGAAACTCTGCAATGGCAGTATTATAGGCTGGAGGAAGACTAGAACAAAAAACAGCTGACTAATAAAGAAAACTTTTTGCTCCACAATTTTTAATCATAGGAAGTTTTATCTTTTTCTGTCTTTATTACCTATGACTGCTGAGGTGGAGGGACAGGTCTCTGATAAAGTGTTTACTGCTTAGCATGCAAAAATCCCTGGGCTTCATTTCCATCACCATGGGAATGGGGAGAAAGTGAAGAACTGGCCACTGGAAAATTAGTGTCTTTAATTACTCAGCATCTTAAATCCAAATGGTGAGTGATCTGGAAAATAGATCATAAAAACACTTCTGGAGCTGACAGGGTGGGGAGTGAGGTGGGGATAGCTGCTTAATAAAGTCACAAGATTGTTCTGGAAAATGGAAATTAGAATATACTGTATAATGTAGAATTATGGCAAATAGGAAGAGACAATCAAGTATTTAAAATACTTTTTACCAAATAGCCCACTATGCTTTGTACAGCCTGTATGGCATAGTGTGTAACTAGCTAAAGCATTAGCAGATGCTTGAAGACCTATAAATTATATGATTGATATAACTTTTTCAGACTGAAACTATCAGAAAGTATTGACAAATATATATCAGTGGTAAGTATAAAGAATAAAGTCTTGAGATAATTACAATGTGTTATCAAAGTATCTGTAACTACTGTCTCACCGTGTATGTGCCGAGACCCCAATGGATGCCTGAGGCACATGCAAGTTACATTACTACCATCCATTTACTCTTGTTCAGTGTCTTTGCCATTAAGAGGGTATTTCTTAATGTACACTATTTACAGAACCTGTTTTAACCATAGGAAAAAAATAGGCAGAATGAACTCTGGGAAACTTTAGAATCTAGACTTTGAAAAGTACAGCTTCTCAGATGTGGACACACAGGTCACCTTGGTGAAGACCTTTGCTGCTCTGAACATCAAAGCCGCCCTGGGATCTGTGAGGCACAGGCAGAGGATGAACGCTGCAAACAAGGCTTTCCAGCCTGGTGTCCTCTGGTAAGATGGCCGACAGCACCTGCACAGTCCATGCTGAGTGCCAGGGCTGTGATTTGTTCTGTGGAAGGACAAAGAAGCCATCCAACTTTTGGAACACAAACTCAGAATACCAAGTCACCGGGTGGGTCACTGGAACAGGGAAACTTTTGGAGTGTGGCTTTAATCTGCCCTGCATACAGGAAATCAGTGATTCTAGGCTCTTCCACGGCACGTGGGGTTGGTCTGCTGGAGTTATTCATGAAACCCTTTAGTACATCATTAGAAATTCAGTGACACAAACAAACAAACAAACAAGGTGCAGCTTCTTGCCTTTGTCTTGGGAACACTCTGGAATCCCTATCATGCTGTGAGCAAGACTAGCTAGGGAACAAGACACTTGCCATTGCCCTTCCAAGCCTCCCTTGCTAGAACACAAAGGGCAGAAGTAGTCAGCCCTCAGAATTCCAATAGCGTTGTTTTGAGCCACTAAACTTCAAGGCTGTTTTCTATGCAGCAGTAAGTTTTAAGACTTGTTGATGGTTTCATTTAATTTAAATTAAAAAACAAAACACAATTTAGTATTTAAAATAACCTGCCATGAAATTATTATTATTTCTAAAGTTAATATAAAAGTATTAAGTTCTAAGAAAAGAGGAGCAGTATTTCAAGTTTGAGAAAAGAGAAAATTGGTAACAGACAGATTTTATTTCTATGAAAATGCAGCACTTTGTATCCTACATATTCTGTATCATGTAGCCTACATCATATGACAAATTAGCATATGATAGAGCATAAAGCATTGAATTCTACCAAACATCCTATTTTATCTTACTTAAAACCTCAAGGACAAACACAGTGACGAAGCATGGTATATTGTAGAGCCAGCAGAACTCCCACTCACAAATAGTTATTTCCCTTTGATAGGTTATAGTTCATTGACTTTAAATGTCTGCTGATAAACCCCAAAATCTTATACCATGAAAAGTACTTAATTAACATAAATTTCACTTTCTACTGCTGCTTTGGATATTACATACTTCCAACCAAGACTAAGGGTGAAGTTTATTGATAATGGGTAAATATTATCTCCAATAGTGTTGCCCTCAACAAATACCCAACTAGAATGCAGGGCCCTGTGCCAACAAATTACTGAGAGTCATGAGCTACAGAACAGACAAAAGCATATGGCAGAACCCTACTCTGTAGTATAATGAAAGGTAGGAAAAGCTACAGTTCAACATCAACAGTATAAATCTTCAAATTTCTCACAGATTAAAGAATTTTTTAAATTAAAGAAAATTTAAAATCCTACATTCTACCAGACATTTCATTTAATGTAGTAAAAGGTTTCTGAAAAAAGCAGGAAAGAACTAGTGGTTTGCTCATCTTTAAAACAATTTTTAAAATAGGTATACTGAAGTATATAGAAGTGTTGAGTGCTTTTCTATCATGAGGGTTTGAGGTGTATTTTTCTCCGCTGCTACTACAGAATACACACTGAAGACATTCTTCATCCTCTGACATGACCCCTAAACTCAGCTAAGCCTGAGGTTGAAATCATGCCCAAGCCCTTCCATATTCACACAGAGCTGCTCTTGGGCTGTAAAGGGGCCCTTTGAAAGAGAGAAAGTGAACATAATGGGGAGAAAGGAACTGGGGAAGAGAAAAGGCCTCTTTTGTATGGTATGAATTATTTATTCAGCCAAGCCATGAACTCACCATTTCTAACTAACACTCTATCAGGGCACTCGCAATAGTGAACCCCAAGAATTAAAAGTTGCAAGATTATCACTCCTTAGATAACCTGTAATGTTTTTCCCTGCTTAGGGACATTTTAACCACATAACACATTATAGTGTACCCAAAATTTACACCTTAATTATAAATTTCATAAAGCAGACCAAGATGCCAACTTTTTTTTTTCAAGTAACTTCTAATGTTTATGAAGGATCAAAAGCTAGATACTCCGAGGGAAGACAGTGAGTTTAACAGTGCTGTGTTCTTCTCACAGAGAATGCAAATAGAACATCCACAATACATTTGAATAACAAGACATCTTCAATGTTGATTAAAAAAAGCCAACTAAACAAAAGGAGTATAACATTCTTATGAAAGTGAAGGAGAATCCACGACATGAAACACATGACAGAATTCATCAAGGGCCTCAAAGGTAGCCTTTGGGGTTCTCAGCAAAGGTCATGTCTACCTCAACATTGTTTATTGTGTTTGCATTTTATGTGTCAGCTTTGATATTTACATAGCACTGAGATGGAA
>NC_022018.1:18577140-18596133 GCF_000317375.1 Microtus ochrogaster | reverse complement strand
CCTTTTCTCAATAAAAAAAAAAAAGATGCCAACTTTTAATTGACCCAAAATTAGCAAGCAGCTTTCATGACCAGTTTTTAGGCATTAACAAATTTAATTTAGGAACCCAAGTGTAGACATGCTTATTTATGAGCCCTCTTATTTGTGCCTGACAGATAACCAAGCATCTTAAACTGCTAGAGACAAATCTCTCTACTTGTGCTGTCGAAATTTATCTCACTGACGACTCTAGAAAGGAAGGTCTGGCTCTTGATCAGCAGAGACAAGCTAGAGTCGGATTTCTCCCACAACCATTAATAATGTTTGTTTCTCTAAATTATTAATAGAGATTAAATCTCCTCTAAATAAGAGCAGAGATAACACCCTTGCTTCTTGAAAGAAAAACAGGTCTAGTCTGCACTCCAATGGATGGACAGCCCTGCCCCATCTTCCCACAAAACAGTTTACCTTAAACATAGGAACAAAGGGCCATGACATGCACAACGTATTTACAACAAAGATGCTAACAGTGCACAGCTGAGAAAGAAGGTGCTGGGAAACCGAATGTGTGTTTCCATGTAGACAGGTGAAATGAGACTTTGACCTCATACCACACACAAAAATCAACTCAAACTAGATTAAGACCTAAATGTTAGACTGCAGATTATATAGACACACCAGAGGAAAATGGGCAGATGTGGCTTGTCACTGGCCTTGCAATAACTTTTTGGAAGAAGTCCAAAAGACAGATGAGAAAAACTTAACAAACAGGATTACAAACTAAATATATCTTCACAGCAAAGAAAAAAAATCAAGACTGAAGAGAACAACCTACCAGTTGGTAGAGAACTTCTGAAAATCATGTATGTGATAAACCTTAATATATAAAACATAGATAGAATCAAGTCTGCATCTGATAAAAACGTTGAAAAGGAGCTAAAATACATTTCCCAGAATGTGATAGCAGAGGGCAGGCCACACTGGGTCGATTATAGCAAACTTTTAGTACACAAGTAAAGATGTACAACTTTTCTGTAGTTAAGAAGCAAGAGCCGTCACAGTCACTATAGTATATGACACTAGAACATAGATTTGAAGATAACTAGGAAGAATAAGCCTTCTGAACACAAGAAACAAGAGTAATACATTTATTAGCTTAATTAAGCCACTTCATAGTATATTCATAATAAAATTATGTTACATAGCATAAATAAGTAAATAAATAAATATGTATTTTTCAGCTTGAAAATAAAACATTCAACATTTTGTGAATTGATGATCTGCACTTATACAGTGTTACTCTGTAACTTAAAGCCTACAAAGAACACAACTTTCATGAGATTAGAGTTACACACCTCTAATCTCGTGAGTCTTTATACTTTCTTTATTTGAAACTACGTAGAGTTCCCTGAGCTGAGAAGCATCCACACAATTTTACTTGATCTCATTCTTGCTAAGATATAAAACCACAAGCTTTATACCTGGAATCCATGAGGTGGAAGGAAAGAAGCAACCCCGCACTCTGTCCTCTCAACTCTATTCTTCAACAGCGGCACGTGGATTTGCCCTCCCCACCAAAGAACATGTTAGAAAATATGTAAAATCTCTGAAAAGGCAGCTGGAGTTAAGAGTACTTGGCACCAAGCCGTATGACCTGAATTTGATCATCCAAACCCACACGATGGAAAAAGAACAAACCCTCGCAAGTTGTCCTGTTTTCCACATGTGTATCATATCACACATATATGCACACATGATAAAAATATTTTAAAACCAAGGTTTTTTTTAAAAAATATATTCTGTGTAATATTCCTAACTATCTCTCCTCTCTGGGTACATTAATTCTCCTTACTTCTATTTCTACCCCAGAAAAACCAGGTAGTAAGATATCAGCACTAGTCAGTCTGGTAGACCAGTCAGAACTCACCAGTGCGTCACGATGAGGACTGTGCAGTCCACAAAAGATGTGCTGCTACCCAGGTGCTAACACTCAGGATGCAGCACAACAAAGGTTAAACAATGTTGTGTTCTGTTTTTGACACATTTTGCATTTGCTGTTCTCTCTCTGTCTCCATTAATCCTGCGATAGGATCCTGGATTCCTACCAGAAGCCATGAATTAATGATTTCAAAGACTATTAAGACTTCACTGTGAGGCATATGTCTAACAACTCTCATCCCAGAACTTTATCACCAGAATAAAGATACAGATTTTCAGTGCATGTATTTATGATGGAGTAGAACTCAGCAGTAGAGCACTTGGCTGAAAAATATCCATGCCGTGTATTTGTGATGAGAAAAAGTAGGTCTAAGTTAAGAAGAAATGCTACCTACCACCAAAAAACTATAATGGAGCAATATGAAATATTTATGGAAGTTTTAGTTAAAAAGGCATTTTTTCCGATGTCAAGTGGTATCTGTGGATGCATCTTTAAGGATATATTCAAACCAAACATATTTTCTTACATTGAGATTCACAAAGCTATGGGTAGAATCTTGTATTTTAAATAGGTGCTAATTATATGTGAGAAGAAAATTATTTACATTCTGTAAGATATACATTTGCTTGTATCTAGGGAAATGGCTCTGTCAGTAACTTGCTTGTCATACAATCTTATGAACTAAGTTGGGTTTCCTCAGGATCCACATAATAAGCCAGGGGTATTGACTGTCCTTCTTCAATACAAATAGAGAAGGAACAAGGGACAAATAATATCAAGATTATTTGATAAAGCCTCAAGAAATAATATATTTACCTAAAAAAGTCATATAACCCCTGTACCAGGCATGGGAAATCTCCTTTCACATGGTGGGTCAGGGTGGTTCAGGGGATTCTCAGAACAACACAGGCTACTGATGCAGCCCTTAGTTGACTCTCAGGGGTCAAGGGTGGGTTTCTAGGACACAAAACTTGGATGATTCAAACTGGCTCTGACTTGAAAGTCTCTTGCCTGTGTCTAGCCTCCATGATACCAGAAAATACTAGGCAAGCTTCCAAGGAAGGGAAACAGCAGTCCTACCCAGTTGTAATACCTATGAACACAATGGCCAACATGGCCAAATATTCAAAAAGGATACCTAACCCTAACGTGGCATACACGTGTGGGTGGCCCATTCAATAGGAGGGCAATTGTACCTTGTTCTGGAAACCTAACAAGCTTCATGGACTTAGAAAACAATCTATTACCACCAGTTTGCTAGACCAGTATCATTCCTTACTACATTCTAAATCTTAACTAAATGTTAACTAAAACTTTCATAAATATTTCATCAAAGACACCTCTCTGTACAGCAAATGGAGATCATCACAGAAAACCACAATTGGACACAACACAGAGATCCATAGATTGTCAGGAGCCCAGCCTATATCACATATATATCACAGCTCCTGCATCTGTGACACTGTGGGGGATGAGGCAGAAAGGATGAAGAGCCAGAAAGCCAGGAAGTGTCTTCTGTGAAACAGTCTCTCCTAGAAAGAGCCACAAACACAAGACCAGAACTATAGTAGCATCAGTGTACACATTAGCATGGAATGAAGAAAATTCTTCAGGGATTCTCCTCTAGACAAAGAACTACAGGCAACTGATAACCACTGGTAGGAAAAATGAGCCTCTCTTAGGGATGAGCCCCTTTATCAGTTGTCTATACACAAGCATAAAAAACCCTTTTCTCAGTACTGGAGATGATACCCAGGACCCTGTGCATATTACATTCCAGCCCCCACTGTGATTAAGAAAAAACTAGTATTGCACACTTAATTTTCTCCCCGTCACCTTATGAGACCAATAATAATAATAAATACAGAAAGTTTCCTACATCTGAGACAGACTTCAAGTCTACACTATTACAGTTGAACTATATTGTACCAATAGAACAGAAATCTCTACAAGGTGTTCTAGAAAAGTGCACCCAGGCATGGTGGTAAATGCCTTTAATCTCAGTACCTAGGAGGCAATGGCGGGTGGATCTCTGGTCACCCAGGTTTGCACAGAGTTCAAAAACAATCAAAGACATGTACTGAAAGTTTGGTGAAAAAGAAGTGGGGAGATACTGAGTTTGAGTGGCACTTAGAGCATGGCACCGCACTTGTCAAGGGTTAGCTACCCTGAGCTGCTCCAGAAACCTGCAAAGCTCACCTGAACACCAAGGAACAGGCTGAGTCAACAGAATATATTCTGAGAATGATGACTTATTAAAAACATGTATGATTATGTTTTTAAGGCTGAAATGGTATGTGTGTAAACTAATAAGATTTATTAAATTCCTTTCCACATTAGAAAGAAAAATATATTAAAAGGCAGTGAAGAAAGGTTATTTATATAACAAATTTTTAACAATTATTTTTCTCATTATTTGATATTTCATTGCACTCTTCATTAAGTACTCTGCTAAGAAATAATAAGAACAACAAGATGCAAGTTTTACTTCAAAAAGAAGAAAATAAACTATACTCTCAAGTTTCACTTATGCATTTACTGTTTGTTAAAAGAAACACTAGGGACTGGTGACATGACTCAGCATGGAAAGAGGCTTACCACAAAAGCAGGATAACCCAAATTTGATCCCTGGAGACTTCATGAAGGTGAAGGAGAGAACCAACTCTACAGTTGTTTGTGGCCCTGCACATGTGTGCCATGGCATGCACACCCACACAAACACATCATACACAATAATAATAATAATAAAGCTTAAAAGTAACTAAAAGAGACATTATTATTACCAGTGTCATATGTGTCACGCAAACTTACTAAGGTTTCTGCGTCCTCAAGGAACACACCAGCTTTCAGAATTACATTACTACTCTGTAACTAGAGCTCTGACAATCAACTATGTACTAGAAATAATCTGGGAGGAGCTGGAATACCCAATTTAGTGAGAAACTTCTGACCATGTCTGTAGAGTAGTCAATGTCTTCCACAGAATTGACAGTGCTTTTCTTGTGATGTGGGGTGACGAGTGTAGAGCACTTGGGGCAACAGCTACTAGCTCTTCTGTCACATGGTCCTCACCAGTGACTGTCCTTCTGTTAATCAATCAAATGCAGCAAGGAAATGGCAGCTTCTGCTTCTAAGGTAGACCATAGAATGTTCTGGGCCTCTTGGCCCTCTCTATAAGGTGAAACATGCTAAATGAATTTAAAGGTTCTTTTCCACTTAAGAATCCTTATTTCATTTCCCTCTCTTAAATCTTTCTCAAAGGTACCAAGTCAGAGTTAAAGAACTTCCCCAGTACTGTCAAACCCTGGGGATGTAGAAAACGTGATTCACTTTTTATCAATAGATCCCCGTGAATGAATGAGCTGTCTCTGCTAGTGAACCTCTTTTAATCACCTTCCTTCCTGACTACTGCCACCTAATGCTTCAATGGGGAGCTTCCCCATAGCCCCGCTTAGAGAAGAGGAGTCTCACAGAGCAGCATGGCTTGCTTTGGTCTTAGTTCTGTTAGTAGGATGTCAAAGCTTCTGAAAAATAGTTGTGCCTGGCAGACAAACCAGAGCACCAACATCTATATTCACAGTATATCTACAATATGCAACAGATCTAGAGAAAAAAAAAACAATTCTAGGTCACCCAAGCATATTCTTGTCACAAAAACAATCCTAAAACTTAAAATTAATTTTTCCATCTTAAAAAGCTTTAAAAAAAACTTATTGTATAATACAACACTTCCAAACTGTCTTCACCTCTCAAAACATATATACTTTACTCTAAAGTATATTATATTTACAACTAAATGTTCCTAGTGTATGGCGTGAATAAGAGCCCTGAAAATGAAAACACTAAATGACAAAAATGCAGAATGCAGAATGCAGAAATCATTTGGGAAAATATCTAATTAAGGCTGACCAGCTCTGCCCCAACCCCTCACCTCTCTCATACCTACAACTCCTTACTTAATTTTTGAATCATAGCAAATTCTTCTGGTAGAAACTGTCAGGTCTTATCTAGAAAAATCTTTAAATATTTGACCCGTGCTTTTTTTAAAAAAAAAAAATACTGAAGGTCATCTTTATATAATGCTTCTCGTTAATTTAATATTTACTAACTCTAATTTAAGAAAGATTCTTCATTATGGGAGGAAACAACCATTCTGAGGGGACCTAAGACCCATTTCGTGAGGTAAAACTCATACCTGGCACTGGAACAACAGAGAGGTCACAGCCCTGGGCAAACTGACTACTACTATCCTGCTAAATGGACACGTAGCATTAAACAACCCTAGCGATGTTGTTATGCCCAGGGAGCAGCACAACTCTCAACCCTCATCTTAGAGACTTCAGTAGGTGGCAATTAATATAGATGTTCAATTGTTCATTGTGTAGAGGGTAAGAGACAGGAGTGTTTGGCCCTATATTGTACATACATATTACCTTCTCTGCAAGTCTTGGGGATCTTAGTAGAAGATGGGCTAGAAAGACTGTAAGAGCCACGTGTAGGGAATATAACTTCAAGAGAAAGGTGCTTTATGGACACAACATGGCAGTTGTCACAGCACTTGTGACAGCATGCAAAAGACCTGTGTCAAGACCTAACACCAGACAAAATCACAGTGGCTGGAGCATGAAATCCCACCACTAGCCACGAGATCCCACCACTAGCCAAGGGATTACTAGCATTTGATAACTGCTAGGAGAGGAAGAGCTGGGTTTGCTTAATGGTATAAGGACCACAGTCACTCCCAAGAGTAGCTAGGTAAGGTTAAGAGAGAGGGAGGAAGGGACAGAGGGAGGGTAGGAGGGAAGGAAAGAGGGAGGGAGGGAAGAAGGGAGGGAGGGAGAGAAAAGAAAAGGTAGATAGAAAGAAAATACTCAAAGTTGGGTGGGTGAATATGACTAAACTATATTGTATATAATTCTCAAAGGATTAATAAAAATATTTTAAAATAAAATTATTTCACTTAAAACCTAAACTATTCATTTAGCAAAATAAGAAAACATGAAGCCATTCCAGCTCAATACCCTCAAAGTCACTCTGAAGAAGATAGAGCATTCAATGTAGCAGACACTTGATGGAGAGGAAGGGTCTTTTCAATCAAGCTCAGAGAACTTCTCAGGCACAGTGTGCAGATCAGTGAGCAACAATGACAGCTATTTCCTTATTTGTCATGCTGTCATCTATAGCCACCTACTTTCCATCCATGCACAGCCAGCAGAGACACTAGCAGCTTCTATGCAGAAAGGCAAGTGAGTCTAAGAATATCCTTGGTTTTCTAACACAGTATCAGAAAATAAACTAGAAACTCTAAAAAACGTAACTTGTAAATTACTCAATTTCATTCCTATAAATACTAAATATTACTTATTCAGTATATTCTAATATTAAGTATAGTATACTTGAGGGTGCAAATTGTTAGCAAATGAATCCAGAAACATGTAAGAATCTCTCCACCACATATGTACACATGAGCAGCTTACACCAATGAGATCTCACATAGTTTATTGGTAAGGAAAGAGTGGGACTGTTCCACATGGAGCACCCAGGACCATCATGCATACTACAGTTAATGGCTGAAGAGGCTTAGATCGGCAGGAAACCCATCGATGTGATAAATTATTAAAATCTTGTTTAACACATTTCTGTGGAATTAATGGGTTTTTATTTTTTATGAGTGGAAATATTCAGCGTACAAATTGCAGCTCTATCAAAATACACAGAGAGAAATCAAAGCTTTAAGTAAAAAGAATCATATTAGACATGGAAATGTGATAAAGTCTTTTAAACTTTCTGAAAACGCTCAACTTAAAATACTAAGTATAGCTTAGTATAATATGAATTTTACTTCTTCCTTACATTACTATATAAAGTAGAAAGAAACTCTTGCCGGGTGATGGTGGCGCACGCCTTTAATCCCAGCACTCGGGAGGCAGAGGCAGGTGGATCTCTGTGAGTTCGAGACCAGCCTGGTCTACAGAGCTAGTTCCAGGACAGGCTCCAAAGCCACAGAGAAACCCTGTCTCGAAAAAAAAAAAAAAAAAAAAAAAAAAGAAAGAAACTCTTAACAGGTTCAAATATAAAGTATCCAAAAAGAAACCCGGGTGAGACAGGGGCAAGGGTTCCAAGAATAGGATAGTCCAGTGGGCAGGTGCTAATGGTATGGAGAACAAGAGCAGTTACCATCCTTGAATGCTGGCAGCCATCAACCAAATGGGTGTGCCGTGCAACCACCAACAAACTGCTCCATTACTATATGAGACAGTGGGGTTTAGGGTGTGTGCATGTGTCATAAAACCCAAAATTCATATATTATGTATGGTTGGCTAATCATGTGAATTTAAAAAAGAACTCTTGCATATAGATTCTAAATACCTTTTAAACTATTACAGCAATTTTATTTATAAACTTGAGAATAAGTAACATCAAAATAAGTTTTAGTCTTTTATCAAGCCAGATCTAACATCAACCTATGTTCAAAAAAAGTTAGAACTACAAAAAAAAATGGCATATGTATTTTACACGCCATTGCTCCTTATCTACATATCTGCAACCACATAAATTCCTGAGGCCTGGGATCACAATCAAGTCTATCCTCAGGTGTTTTCAGCATCCACAAAGATGCCTCTAGAGCATCTATAATAATGGTCTTCTTTCCCCAGGCAGTGGTGGTGCACACCTTTAATCCCAGCACCTGGGAGGCAGAGGCAGGCTGATCTCTGTGAGTTTGAGCTACAAATTCAATTCCAGGACAGACTCCAAAGCTACACAGAGAAATCCTGTCTTGAAAAAGGAAGGGAAAAAAGGCCTTCTTTCTCCTTCCCAGGATCTGATTTTTGTCATCACTTCAAACAAACTTACCTCAAAAAAGCATGAAGTCCAATATTTTATTTCCCCCTTCTGCCTTCATTTCTATGTGATGAAGCAAGGAGCTCCAGTCCCTGAGTCCCCTGGTTCTTGTCACCCCACAGATTGGGCTCCTTTCCTAGCTGAACAGTTGTGAAAGCCATTTCATGTCTCCATGCCCAGCTCACACATCCAGAGAGAGAGAGCAGCTGCTCATTTTTGAGTTTGTTCCAGGCGTGGGAACGCAAAAGAAGACAAAACCCACCTTCCTGTTCTCTCATACATTCCGAAGCCTTCAACTAGGTTGACTCCTTGGATTAAACCAGTTAATGTGCGCAGGTTCAGGTGCAGTGTGCAGCATGCAGCACACGGCTGGTCTTACCTAAATGAGTCCAACTTCCACACCTTAATTCCCAAACTCAAATGTACTGTCTACCTGATGAAACCTCAGCCTCAGGCTAGCATACCCTCTCCTCCTCCTCACAGATGCTCTAACACATCCCATGGAAAGTGTGTGGCTTCTCAATTGTAGCTGGATCCCAGGGCTGGCAGTGAATATACTTGCCCATTCTGGTCAGTTTTTTTTTTCTTTCTCTGTTATAGAGATTCTTTGTATTATCTATCTGGTCCTAATAATGCCCCTTAAAGAACCTAACTTTTACCCTCCTTCTCTCTTTAAAATACATGTGCTCCCTGTATGATCTCATGGTTTCCACTCTCTTTCACCATCTGGCGAGTTCTCACACTTGAATTCCCAGCCTGAGATGACCATTTCCATCCTGCAGAGCAACTTCATCCTGTCAACTGTCGGGCTAGACCTCTGTCTGCTTCCTCTCTGGAAACTATCACCTCAAACACGACTTCCTCGTCTTTCCTAAACTGATACTTATTTGTGTCTTTTCTCTGGTTGGTGTCATCACCATCCATCAATCCATTCAAGCAGAAATGCTGGAGGTAGCTCTGACCTATTAAACAAGGATGGCAGTGTCTTAAATGGGGTTTGGATGAGTTAATGCACTGAAGAGCATCTAACAACGCCTGGTGGTAAACGATTACTGGATAAGCCAAACCCAAATGAAACAGTAGATTCTGAAAATGCAATTGCCACAAACACAAGAGAAATAATGAGAGACATCATACATACTTTAAATTAGAACAATCTAACAAGTTAATGTCTTTTTAAACTTCATAAAATGTGGTTAATAGAAAAGACAAAGCAGAAATAATTTAAGTTTAGTTTAGAAAGATATAAAAGAATTAAAAAATCCTGTATTACTTAAAATGAATGAAAACATCTCTTACAACTAGAGATACAAATTATGAGACAAAATCAGAATTAACTAAAGATAATCAAATGAAATGGATATAATGAGATACTCACAATTCCTTCAAGTAGTGATCATATCAGTGACTGATATCCTTACAATCAATTTTGAAATTCTAGAATACACTTAACTTGGTTAAGTATGGGCTGTTTTCTCATATACTGCTGGATCAAGTACAACAGTATTTATAAACTTTTGTATCTATTTTTAGATTAAGGTTATTCTTTAATTTTCATTTCTCAAACTTTTTTCTATATTCATAAAATAATACTACATAAAAATAGGAACTATTGTCTCTTTGCCCAAACTCTGGATTGATCCTGCAGGATGAGACCCGGTGGTTGCTGGATGTTTTATAGACCTTGTTAGTAAAGATGTCTAGAGTTGGCATTTCTTTTTGTTACAAGATCTTTCTAATTTCTACTAGTTTCCCCGAATCTGTGCTTTTGACCTAGACATTCAGTTCTTCAGCTTACATTAATACACTAAGGGTCAGTAGTTGATCTTTCCTGACACATCCATAGTCATATCCCTGTTTTCATCCCAGATCCTGCTGACTTGTTTACTGTGGTGAAGCTTGCAGGCATTGTCAGTTTTGATAGTTTTGACAGTCAGTCTGCTACTTCAGCTGCACTGCTGCACTCTGAGTCACTGTTATTCTCCACTTCATTACTATATACCCTATCTTCATTATTCCTATTTTATTTTGGGGGAGTGTGTCCAAGTTTGTATGGCAGGTGCACTCACCTGTTTATCACACACACACACACGTTTTCCACATTATTGTTTGAGACATAGTCTCTCAATGAATCTGGAGCTTGCCACATAGCTAGATTAACTGGCCAGTGAGGACCCAGGATCCTTCTGTCTCTGCCACCCCAGCCCTGAGGCTATGAGCCTGCACAACCATGCTTGGTTTCAACATGGGTGCTTGAATTTGAACTTGGGTCTTGGTGCTTGCACAGTAAGTCATTTACCCACTGAGCTGTCTCCCCAGCCCTCCGTTTTACTTCAATTAGAAGAATATCATATTACTCCTTTTTAGTTCTCAGAGGCACATGGCTATTATTCTTCAGCCTCTAATGTTGCAAAGTAACTGGTAAAAACCTACAAAGTCATGGAAAGTGCTACTTTGGTCATCTCCAAGTTCTGACGGTATGCTCCTGGAACAGGCATTTGTTCACTGTCCTTATATTTCTTTGAATTACAAGCTATTCAGAAACAAGCATATTAATTTTCAAGGACACTTGTATCTAAATTAATGGTATTATAAGCACAAAATATTGAATGCTAAAATTTTATGAAACTGGTTGTAATTGGTCATGATTAAATATTCTTTGTATGTTCAAAAAGAATGTTTTGGTTGTGGGGTGCAGTGTTCTATACCTGCCCGTTACATTAAGTTTACAAACTTTTTTATCAAAATCTTTCTTTTTGTTGATTTTTCTCTGCTCTTTGAACACCTACTATAAATTATTTCAAACAACCCACAATGATAAAGGATTTGCTTGTTTCTTTAGTGATTCTTTTCTTTTTCCTCTCTCTCTCTCTCTCTCTCTCTCTCTGCTTACTAGATTTTAGAGATGTATGAGTATAAATCAACTTGAAATTGAATTGTCCTTGTATCACTTGGTGACTCTTGAAATCAATTTTGTCTCAAAGTCAGTGTTGATTGCTATAATACAGTTACAGCTTTTGTGTGTGACTCAGGAACCTGTCACTAACTTTCTATGTGTTACTTAAAGGAATGTTACTTGTGACAAGCATCTACCAGGGCTTTGCTACTTTATTTCATACAACTAGCCTCTCCAGCTGGGCCTCTGTCAGTGTATGTGCACTCAATCACCAGCATCTGCAGTTAGTACTCACTGCTAACCGCATGCTGCTTATCATGCTTCCTTTCTTCCTCTTCCTCATCTTCTGCTCGGCTTTTACATACTGGGTATTTATTCTCATCCTCTTTCCCTTATTTTCAGGTTACACTATTTCTAATCAATGCTTTTACCCCAATCCCAGTTTTATTCAGTATGTTTACACGCACTGGCATTTATCTGTTTTCCCATTCTTTCTGCAACTCTCCCTCCATCTGAAGCTACTTTCCCTGTCTGAGAATGAGACAATACTCAAGAGAATAGCAGTGAAGCATAATCATGGTTAAAGCACTGAGGACTTCGCTCAAAGACATGTCATTTCCAGGCTCCACACAGCTCAGGGAAAAGGACAAGATGAGGGTAAATGTGTGCTGAACCCCAGAAAGGCCAGCACCTAGTTTCCTTCCAGCACATGTACAGAATACTGCAAAGGGGCAGACTTTCTGCCCCATACTGACCTTATTTTGAAGTTGACACTCTAAAGCCCCATCCACATTTGTTAAGAATCTAGCAGCGAAAGAAAGATGACGTCTCTCTAACTAAAGCCAGCCCATGTTAGGAAGGCTGGTTATCAGCCCTCCTGAAGCCCTCAGTGTCAGTCTCAAGCTGCCACACAGGACATACACAACAGGCTGAACACTTGATGAAGTGAAGCAGAAAGGAGTCCAGGCAGACAGTGAAGTCAATCAACTTTAAGTTAAAAACCATAAGCATACAGTATATAGCAACAGAGAACACAAAAGACCTTCAACAGACATAAATTGGATTACATGAAATATTTAGAGTAACAGATACAAAGATAAATGACACACTCATCTTTGTGTGAGAAATAGTAAACGCAGGGGTCAAGACATGATAAAAGCATATTTTCTTAACACACAACCCTTAAACAGGCACTGGTTTTCATGTGTCTTGTAGGAAACAATGCACCTCTAAATGGAGTTTGTTTTGTAACATCCTTATGATTTGTTAGACAAAGCCTCCCTCACAAAGCCCAGTTGACCTTAAATTCATGATCCTCCTGCCTTGTCTCTGAGTGCTGGGATTAAAGGCCACCACACCCAGTCTGTGTTCTTTTGATTGAATAAAAGAATATACCAGTCTGAGTTTTAGTATATTGAATATGAAGCATTAATGCAAATTTTTATTTTATTTGGAACTGGTAGATTTTTAAATGCCTAGCTAACTTAATTCAAAGAATAAAACAGCTGGATCACTTACTACCTTCATTTATCACAGGTAATCAGACACTGGACCATGACAGTGTAAGAAGACAAAAACAGGACAGCTACAGCGGTTCATGCTTGTATCCTAGCACATATGAGGATGAGGCAGGAAAATTCCTGGTTTGAACCTAAGTTGAAGCAAAAGCCTTACTTAAAACAGATAAATAAATTAACTAATTCAAAAAGGCAGGAATTACCTAGTTGAAGTTTGTTAAATATGTAAGGATCAATGTCGAAGCACAATGATAGGTTCACAGGTGGAATTTTATTCAAAGACATTAATAAATTGCAGAAATAATTGCTTTAGTTTGCTTTCAGTTGCTGTGCTAACCCTCTCTGACCCAAGACAACTGGAAAATGAAGGGTCTATGTAGCTTAGAGATCGTAGTTCATCATGGGGAATGCTAAGGCAGGACCCTGCAGGCAGAAACTGAAGCAGAGGCCATGGAGGAGTGTTACTCACTGGTTTGCTCTCCGTGGTTTGCTCAGTCTGCTTTCTTATACAACCTATGACCACCTGCCCAGGAGCAGCACTGCCTACAGCAGGCTGGGCCCTCCCACACCAATCATTAATTAAGAAATACTCTACAGACATGCACACAGGCCAGCAGGTTCCTTTTCCCAAGATGACTCTAGTTTGTATCAAGTTGAAAAAAAAAAACCTAAGCATCCCAATAAAGAGGCATGATTTAATAATCAAGAGCACGGAGCACTGTGCCTTTGGAAACCACAGTTAATGCCAGTAGAAACACCTCATTCATTCAAGAGGCTTGAAACCCTAACATTTGTTTGGATTGTCATCTAACCTGGGAAGAAAACAATGCAAGTATGCAATTCCCCATAAGAACACAAAGCACAAACTCACTGCCAAATGGTAGATAAGTTTCAGCCACCAACACTGACCTAAGTAAGCTTCTAACAAAGTCACCCTCTCAGTGGCATGAGGGTGGCAGGGATAGGCTATGTAAAACTGTCAGCATGATTAGACTAGGTGAGCAGCAGGAAAAGAAGGGTCAGCTTCTACTTTCACAATATTTTCTACTTTTAATAATGCAAATGTGTTAACACTTACTACATAAAGAAACATTCTATGATGAATTACACAAATATAACAATACAGATCTTTGCTTCAAGACCATTGGCAGTTCCAAATCTCTCTCAAGACAAAATCCAAACTCAGTTGTCAATAAAAAACTTTTTCTTCATTTGCTTTCTCTCTAGCTTCATCCTTAGTTACCCCTGCTCATCCTACATGACTCAAGCACAAATAACTTCAAGTTCAATATGTGGTGTGTCTCATGAAGCCAGCTGCAGAAATGATTTCTTTGCATGGAGTATCATTATCTATGCCATCACCAGGACAGTCATGAACATCCTCTAAGACTCATCTCTAAACACTGTTCTCTGCACCTGGGATGGGACCAGTTACTAAACTAAACTCTTGAGTTTAATTCTTGTATTATTTCTCCTATACTGTAAGCTCTTTGGTTGGTACACAGTAATCTACCATATCAATTCCACAAAAGTCAAATAAAGGCTAAATGATTTATTGTTCAAATTTCATAGGCCAAATAATATCAAATTTAATATTATAACCTAAGACTTTTATCTCCCATTCAATGCTTTCTTTCTATAAGTGTACCTATAGATACCAAATCAAAAGTAATTACGCAATCATATGTAGAATGTCCAAGACAGACACAAAAGAAACATAAAAACATGGGACACTTAAAAACAAAACTAAGATATCTAAGTGTTAAGAGATTTTTCAAAGAAAATCAGTAGTAAAATGAAATGGAAAAGCTAGAAATAACAAGGTAGGGAGTAAACTAGTGATAGTACATCTTTTAGAAAATTAGGTTGTGTCAGAAGAAATATACTGTCAACTTATCAAGTTTTTTCTCTTTAAAGCTGTAATACAATGAGGTATAAGATATATAACCAATAATAAGTAAGATCAAGTGCTTATGCCAAAGAACTTATGTCCCTCAACGGACTCAAGATGAGTGGCAGGTTTATTCCTCTGTAAAGTTAGAAGGTATGCAATGTGAAAGGAATAGTGGTGGCTCATCAAAATCATGCAGGAAACAAGCCAGCAGATAACAATCCAATTCTGCCTACCCACTGGCTCTACTTGGGCAGCATGCTCTCAAATGAGCCTTACAAAATCTTGAGCTCATGATGGCACATGCCTGTAAGTTGAGAGTTGGGGAGGCAAAAGCAGAAGGAATACTGGAGCTTGCTGGCCAGCCAGCCTAACTAAATGGAGAATCTATCTCAAATAATCCGTGAGGACAGCAATGTTGGCCTCTTCACTCTACAGGCATTTATGCACAGACTCATAAGCACACAAACGCTACACACAAAGAAAATAGAAAAAAAGTTAGGCATTTTTTTGGGAGGGGTGCCTTTTGCAAATTACTGGAAGCAGATCCGGGCATTTATAGATCGAGATCAAAACAGAGTACAGACAAAGATTAACATAAAATGCACCATAGGCCTAAACGTTATTGGTTTAAACTTCTAAAGTATTTAGAAAAATCTTCACTTTGATCAAGGAATAAAGTCCAAAAGAATAAAATCATAAACTTGTAACAAAAATTAAACATTTAAAACTTTAAAGATAACATTAAAAATCAAAGGCTGTTTCAGAGTTTCAGGCTAAACTCTTTTAAATACCTATATCCAATAAAGAAACTGAGTCCAGAAAATACAAGAACTCTTTCAATTCAGTTATTAAAAGAAGAAATCTAACTAAAAACGGACATAATTTGAAAGCATTTAACAAAAGGAGATTAGCTGACTGAAATGACATGTCCCTGTCATTTTTTTACAAACCTTTATTCGCCAGTGAAGGCCAAACCAAAGCAGCAGAGGCTGTCACACACTTATGAGAACACGAGCACACTTCTGCAAAGACACAAGCAAGCAGGACGTCTCCATGACGGTGGGAGGCACAAAGATGGCAGGCACTTTATATCCGGGCAGCTTCTTATCAAGGCAGCCATATGCCTAGTGAATGACCTAGCCATTCTTTTAATTGTACAAGAGAAATGTCAGCACATTATCCCATAAAACCTGTGTGTGTTTACAGATTTAGTTACAGCAAACCCCACAAATAATCAAAATAAATAGGTCAACTTTAGGTGAATAGCTATACAAAATGTATTCTGTTCATATAGTGGAATACTACTCAGCAATCCAAAAGGATGAACTACTTACTGATAATATGAATTTCAAGAACATTATGCAAAGCAAAATAAGAAATATGAAGGAAGTAGTACACACTGCCTGGTTACAATTCTAGAAACAATAAACCCAATCTCTAATGAGAAAAAACAGACAGACCATTGATTTCTTGGGGACCAGAAGTAAGAAGTACTGGCTGCCATTTGGGACAAGGGTACTTCTAGGGATGGTAAGAGATACTTCCTATGTAAATTGCAGTGGTGGTTATAGAAGCATGTAGGTATACAGAACTCTCTAAAATGTACAAGAATGTATCTTATCGCATATAATAGCATCTCAATAAAGTTTATTAAACCATACCTACTGATCCACATATGGCTTTAATTTTTGTCTTAGGATTGTTCTGATCTAAACCATAAGAATACAGTAAAATAAATCTGTATTTTCAAATATTCCAAGTCAAATGAATGTATGAAAACCAACAGGCTCCTTGCATCCTAAAGTGCTCAAACTGCTTCCTGGGGCTTTGGTTTTGATTTATGAAACACAGTAACAGTGATATATTATTTTTTTAATTCCATGTCAACATTTACACAAAAGTGCTTTGGTATCTCTACATATAATGTACCTCAAGAACTGAATCCAAGATGATCCTCTTTGGGCTAAAAGACATCTCAAGCAGCATAAGATGTTTTTTCAGGGGCCTGGAAAGATGTCTTGGGGGTAAACATGCTTGCTGACCAAGCCTGAGGTCCTGAGTGTGGATTCCAGCATCCACATGCAAAGGGTGAGGCAAGGCCTGTGCCTGTAACCCCAGCGCTATGGGGAGGCAGAGGGCAAAAACAGGAAGATCTCAGACTTGCTGGTTGTCAGGTTCAGTGAGAGACTCTGCCTCAAATGAATAATGCAGAGAGCATTTGAAGACACCTGGTCTACTCATCTGACACGCATGCACGTGCACAGGCACAGCCACCCATACACAGATGTTCATGTATAACATACATGAATACGTGTGAGGGGGGCATGGAGCTTCAGTGTAAGTTTTTCATCTAGAGTCTTCATAACGAAGCTTTGTACCCATAATGCACTAGTCTATTGCTCCTTCCAGAACCAGACAGCACTGACAAAGTCAGAGAAGCAGTGAGTGCGTCCTCCAGCAGCATCCTTCCAGATAGTCACATTAGTTATGATGTAAGAGGTATTTAAAGCAAATACACAAAATTTAAAGTAGCATTTATTGAATGCTTAAAACACAATAAATATGCTGCTTCATAAACCTTTTTTAAGCATTCCAACTCTGAGATTAGCATTCCAGTGGAAAGCTAAGTCACTTGGCCAAGTTAAGACAACTAGTAAAATACAGGATCAGCCCCAGCTTATCCTTGAGAAAGAAACAGTATATCTATCCAAGTATAGTAAACCATGCCTATAGTCTCAGCACTTAGGAGGCAGGAGGATTAACACAACTTCAGGACCAGTCTGGACTTCTGTATGTCTCAAAATAGTAAAAAAAAACAAAAAAAAAAAAACCCACAACCAAAGTAAACAAACTAAAGGTTCCATTATGTTTAGAAGGGACCTTCACAGACACAAGAGACCTAAATATGAAGGGAAAGTAATAAAACTAAGAGAAAATTTTTATGAAAGTATTTTTAATCTACATATTAGGTAAGGTATCATACTATCCACAAAGTCAAAACTTTGATAGATGTGAGTTAAGATTAAAATTAAGAATTTCTGTGCCATCATCAAAAATCAACAGATGAATGACATATTTGGAACTATCATGACTTCACAAAAAAAAAAAAAAAACTAGGATATCAACAAGAAACACAAGCAAGACAGGCAAAGGCAAACCAAATTTGCCAGCCATGAATATGCAGTAATGATCAACTCCCTAGTAAAGTGAGACCACCTTGACATCCTATTTAACAGCTATCAAAATAGCAAAATTGGGGCTGGAGAGATGGTTCAGTGGTTAAGGATGCTCTTCTAGAGAACCTGGGTTTGGTTCCCAGTATCCACATGGCAGCTCATAACTGTCTACTACCCTAGTCCTAGGGGACCTAATGGACCCCTTCTGGCCTCCACAGACACTACACATATAAATGGTGCCCCAACACACAAGAAAGCAAAACACTCCTGTCTGTTTTAAAAGGAGAAATTTTTAATTAAAAGTACAAAATGCAGGACACTGTACAATACCATACTCTGGAAAAATTCTGAAATAAGACAGTCATACATTGTTGGTGAGTGTGAAGATTGGTTTTGCTATTCTCAAAACAATATGGCAGGATTTAGTCACTATCCCCAGAGAAACTTCTCCTCAGGCCTTCCTGACACACAGGGAGATGTGTATGATGGGATCACTTGGACCCAAGAGTTAGAGACAAACTGGGATCCAACACTAGAGGACTTCCTAACTAGTTAGTGCTTTGTTACCCAAATGAAATAGCTTCCGTTAGAAGTAACCATAAAAGCACTTAAGATTGGCACAGTGTTGTTATAGCATGGGGTCATTTCAGGTTCCCTATCCTCAGCTGCCCAGGGAACTAACTGGGGACATCGCCTTGGGCTCCTGGGAGCCACTCTAGGTTCAAGTCTCTTGCCAACCCTAAGGTGGC
>NC_022018.1:18573045-18576265 GCF_000317375.1 Microtus ochrogaster | reverse complement strand
GGGGGAGGGAAATGGGAGGCTGGGAGGAGGCAGAAACTTTTTTTCCTTTTTTTCAATAAAATAAATAAATAAATAAAAAATTAAAAAAAAAAAGATTGGCACAGTGAAGGGCAGGGAAGAAGCTGTAACTAAAGCAAAGAACAATACCATCCCAATGAGAGAATTCCTCTAAATGAAGTTAAGCTGAGGGAAACAGCTAAGTCTGTTAGGTGTATGCAAATGCAGTAGAAATTCCTTTGTGCCAAGATGACTGAGCATTCTATAAATATACGAGAAACACTGTCATCCACTTGCTTGTTACAAATTCAGATGAATATACTTAATAGCCTAATATCAGGAATGTGAACTAGGGCTTAGTCTGAGCTAGCCAGAAACACAAACGTGGCAAAGTCAGTTGATGCTCCTCTGATTCACGTTTGTGCATGTGTGCTCCTGCCCCACCCCCTTGCTCCTAACCCTCCTTCCCTTCTTACTAATCTTGCCTCCCTTTCTCCTTTCTCTCACAAGGTCTCACTTTGTATCCCAAGATGACAGTGTCAAATGCACAATCCTCCTGCCTCAGCCTCCAGAATTACAGGATTATAAGCATGAATCACGCTAGTATGTTTTTCTCCTTAAAAAATGTTTTGATGAGTCTCCCAAATCCTTCCAAATACTACTTTATTGTCTTAAATGTTAATTATATGGAGTGATTTTCCTGTTTTCTACTTCCTTTGTTCAATCACAGTAAACAAAGCTCCTCAAGAGTATATGGAGAGATTCAATTTAGAAGAGCGAGCTAGTCACTGTTCAGTACTAGCCAAGTAGTGGGCATGGCAGGCCATCTTGAAGCATATGCCAATGGTAAAGAGGGATTGGTATAATACAGTCCTGCGCCACATGAAGATGTGTTCATTGACAAAGTTCATCTCCAGTAGTGGTCCACTAACTGTACTGTCCAGAGACATGATACAGTGCTCACTGTAATGGTCCCACAATAAAACAACATAACACACATTTCAAGAATGTCCTAGTCAGTGTTGGGAGAAAGAAAGCATCAAAGAAACGGTGATTTTCACAGTTCATTCTAGAATTTCCCAGAGAGCACGGTTAACTTAAGCCCATGTTCTGACACTTGTTCCATTAAGGATTTTACTCATGCTATCCACACATTACTGTATCTGTCTGGAACTGATGGGAAACCTTGTTAGCCAATTTTCTTTAAGAGGTGGATCCCAGTTAAGGCGTGGCTTTCTGGAGCCGAGAGAAAACTGGGGCAGAGACCAAGTGCTTGCTCTTGTGCTCACTCGCTCGCTCTCTCTCTCTCTCTCTCTCTCTCTCTCTCTCTCTCTCTCTCTCTCTCTCTCTCTCTGTGTGTGTGTGTGTGTGTGTGTGTGTGTGTGTGTGAGAGAGAGAGAGAGAGAGAGAGAGAGGGAGGGAGGGAGGGAGGGAGGGAGGGAGAGGGAGAGGGAGATTCCCACGGGGCACAGCTGAGACTGGACTTCTCGTTCCTGTATCGTGAGTTTCCCCTTATAATAAGTAAAAATATAATTGTTTTATCCTTTGGCTAGCCTGGTTATTTCCCGAATCGAGCTAATTTCTACATGGAACTACACTGCAAAGTATATGTTCAAGTCTCCCTGCAGTTTACATCTAAGCATCTCAAATATCACTTCACCTGCATCAGTTCTCTGAAAAATGATTCTGAGTGGGACACTCCTTCATAATAAAAATCAGAATTTTTGAATGTGGTATAGTTCAGTAGTAGTGTGGTTGCTCAACACCCTGTGTTCAATCCCAGAAGTTCAAATAGAAGTGTAAAATTTCATTAGAATGATTAATTTTTAAACCAGCAAGCTAATTACACTCTGAATACTATCTATTTAACAATAAAAACAAACCCCTACATACTGCATTCAAATAATTCAACAGTTCGTGAACAGAGTAATCAAATGTATGTTAGTGACCATGAACAGTAATGGAAATATTTGAAGGGGTCCCCATTTTATTAAAAGAAAGCCAGAATTAGAATATCTGAAATACCTAAAATGTGGGCTGGGGAGAGGTTTAGTTCAGCAATGTGCTTGTCTATAACATCCTGAGCTTGGATCCCCAACAGCCACATCAAAGTCAGGGATGAGTATAATCCCAGTACTGGACAGGTAGGGACAGGCGGGTCCTAGGGCTCCAAGGCCAGCTAGACTAATCAATTGGTAAGACTTCTCTCAAAAGTAAGGGAGAGGAAACTGGAGAGATGACTTGGAGGTTAAGAGCACTTGCTGATCTGACAGCTATAATCCTCCCTGTTTAGAAAGCTGAAGCGGGGATCACAAGTTCGAGGCTACCCAGGACAACATAAAGCTCCACTGTCTTTAATTTAAAAACTTTAAAAAAGGGTAGGGATGTAATTCAGTGGTAAAGTACTAAGGAATAAGCATGAGGCTGAGGCTCAATCTCCAACACTATAATACATACATAAATAAATCAATATTATGATATTATCAGTAACCCACTTTCAGGTTAAGAATAGTATAATTCACCTCTTTTAAGTTTAAAACTCAGAAAGAGATGCTCTCTCTATAGGGAGAATCTTCATGTGGCAAAACTAATGTCTGAGGACTGCTGCCTTTGGGCCTTAGAGATAGTGCAGCGGGCCTTAGAGAAGGGCTCGCTGCTCTTCCAGAGCTCCCATGCTCAGTCCAGTGTCCACACCAGGGGCTCTGACTGCCTGTAACTCCATCCCCAGAAGATCAGATCGCATCTCTGGCTTCCTAGGACACCCGTATGCACATGTTCAAACCTATACACAGACACACATAATTTAATCTTTTCTTTTTAAAAAAAGGATGTTTCCTTTAGAAATGCAGTATTCAAAACACTGTTTCATATAATGGGAAGATTATCCCCTCTGGTACCGTCTACACAAAGATTAGATTCACCTGTTATAAAATTTCTCACGTCTCCTCAGAAACTGCAGCGATGTGCAGCAGTTGTATTTGCTATGTGTCATCTGGGCCACTCCTCTCAAGTCTTAACCACAGAGCACCCAGACTTTAAAATATAGTACACAGTTTATGATTACCTAGTAATATATACAATATCTACATTTGCAAAGGATAATTTTGAAAGTAATGTTATCATATACTCCAACCAGGGTGCTTTTCTAATTTAACCTTCAGATTTTATTCCCACAGGCATTTTTATTTTAGCTTGCATCTCTATGAAAAGGTCCTTGGACTTC
>NC_022018.1:18568857-18572942 GCF_000317375.1 Microtus ochrogaster | reverse complement strand
AGGTGAGCAACAGATTAGCAGCCATGGCATATGAAACCATTTCCATCTTAAGTGTTATTTCTGTGCTCGTGACACACTCTAGTCTCACTGGAACTTTGGCAACGAATGCACATCTTCCAGCATCTGCATGCTTTTTCTTCTCCTCTCACCGCACTCAGCTCAAGCACTTCAGCAGCTAGAGGTGCAACCACACATAATACTGCATCTGTGTTTACACCTGACTCTAATCGCATGCTTGGAAGGGATTTACAAAAGAAAAGAAAGGAGCAAAGAAATCACTGTGAGAAATATTCTTGAATATTTAAAAAATATATCCAATACAGTTTTCTCATATTTCAAAATCAGTAAAATTACAAACATAGAGATGTACATGAGTTAAAAAATAATGAAGACTATACAAAGAAACAAAACAAAAACTAATTCTTCCTCATGCTTTCCATACCAGGGTCATCTAAGCAAGGGACTTATGCTTCCAGTTTATAAGCTACTTTCGATGTTTGGCTTCATGGTAGCATTTCATACATTGTCAACTCTGATAAGTTCCTTAGCGCATAAAAACAAGAAATGAATTATACTCATTCATGGAGATCTCAAGAAGTAGGAGAGCACAAATTGAAGAGACGCTTGTCAAAAATGAAAAACGCTCTTTACAGACACAACCTAAGGAGTTCACAGTCTTACCTGACAAGTCAGGTCAGCCCTACATAATTCAAGATCAACAGTGTGACTGCTGCATTGCAGCAGGGCCACAAGTGCCATTCTGTAACCAGGAAAGAAAGGCTTCTAACTCTCAACCCAAACGCAAGGTTTAAGGATCACAGTTATACTAACATAACTGTATGTTGGTTCTGTGCTGACCAACAACAGATGACTAGCATCTACTTTAGTCCCAACCCACCTACAGCCCTACGTTTACACAAGCGATGGGAACTTACTACCCATTACAATCCATCCTTAATTGAAACTTCTTTTTACCATACCTAACCATGGACACTTTTAACATTTGAAAATGTGGTTTTCAAGATTCATACTATAAACAACAACAACAATAAAAGGTTTAAAAGTGTGGAGGTGAGTATGCAAAATAAATATACGTAGTCACTGCATTTTCTTGCCCAAGTCTAAAACCAAACTTTTTATAATATAACTGCTTTAATGAAATACCAAAAAGCACCAATTTCAAGACTTTGAAGCTTAAATTTGTAAATAACATTCATGTGAACACATTCCTACCTCTTTCTAGTGTCTGCAAACTACAAGACACTTAGGTTGGTTTTAAAGACTCAAAAGGACACAGCAAATTCCCCATCAGCACAGAAGACCGACAAGCTTAGGATGCTGCACCAATAGTTGTTTTTGTTAGCATCCTCTACTGGTGGTTTCCAAAGACAGCAAGAAGAAATGGTGCTAATGATAGAAAGGTATGTGCCTGCTATTCCATCTAAGGTGCATTAGTCAGCAGGCAGTCACTGGGAGCTAGAGCTCATTTGTCAAGAATAAAATGGGGGAACGTCAAATAGAATAGAATTTTGGAAAAGAGAAGATATTTTTAAATACAACAAAGCATTAAATTATAAACAGCAAAAATCAATTCCAGCAATTCTAATACCATTCCTTTAGATGGCTAGCATCATTACCATAATGTCCCCACACAAGGTTCCATGATTTAGGCAGGTCTACTCATTTGTTACATATTTGTTAAGTTACAGTTTTTGATGCTGTCATCAGTATACTAGTCTTCAGACATATTCTAGGAAGGAAATAAAAATGTTTTATTGCTGATTTAGCTGTAAAATCTATATACCTTATTTCAAAAATGAATATAAATATAATTTATACATAAATAACATAAAATATCTCTAGTACTATCTCCCACCATATACACCACTATTTAGCCATTTAAATAAATTTTAAGAGTTAACATCTTTCCAGATAATTCTCTCCTAAAGCATCTGCAACTTAAATATGACTGCGTTGCTAAGAAAAATCAACCAGCACCTACCCCCAGGTTTCACAACACAAAGCATATAACTTCAATTTTAATTTGCAAAAATAGCAGGCTAAATCAAACAGCATGGCCGCAACAGTCAGCAATGGATGAAAGCATTAGAGAACAAAAAGAAATACAAAGAGAGAGCCAAAAGTGATGAAAATGGAAGATACCTGTGGTAGCACAGCGCTATCTCACACACCTTTTGTTTTCTCTGAGTAATGCATACTGCAGTCAAGACATTTCAGGCTCAAGAGCCCCAAATCTGTTTTTCTAATATTAAACACAAAGGAGAAACACTAACAGCAAGCGTGGTAAATAAATCCCTCCCCTGAGAAGGAAGGCGGCAAACAGGAGGGGGCTGACATACATGCAGGAGAAAACTAAACACCATCTTTTTTCTACCTGCACAAGTTGCCATTTGCTGCAGCGATCAAGAATCTCTTTCCTGTTGATTTCAAGCACCTTTCGGAATAGCTTTCCACCCTTATGTCATCTGTTGATATGCCTTATGTGTGTGATATTAATATCACAGAATCTCTAGGAGAAAAATCCATTCTTTCCTGTTCAGGTAAACATGTTTACAGCAGCTGCACAGACGCTGGGTGGTTCAGACTCACATGTCACACACACATGTCGTCAGCAACAAGAAAAGCCCCTTTCTCTGGCGATCAACATTTTAAATAAGGTAAGGGCAGCGAGCAGCCCTTTCCTAACCAACTTACCTTTCATAAAGCCACATCAGCAATAGCGGCAACAGCTCAATGTAGAACAGACACTATTTGATGCTAGAAGCAGGAAATTACAATTGTGGTAGCCTGTGCTCAGGTCCTTGCCACAACCACTAGTCACCTCTCCACAATGACGCTACCCAGCACACCTTTCCCTCCGAACGAACATGCTCCTCTGAAATGCAACGTTTATCTGAACAACTGAAAATCATTCATGGCAGCAGAGATTTTAATGAGGGTTCAGATATATTCAAAACGTGTTTACAACCGAGAGGAAACCTCTTTGGAACAGCCTAAAATCTTCGTATCTGCTTCTAGACAGGAAATCCCACACAAAATCTAAAATTGCCAGGAAAGGTTACAAAACCTGGCGTTTGGCATACCGGAGGGGAGGGAGCAACACAAACAGGGAGGGGGTGGGGAGCGGGGGGGGGGCGCCAGGGTTGCCACTTAAACAGGATTTCCTAGTTCTCTGGACGCCACATCGATGCCATCAGGGGCGCATTTATTCCCCCCATTCTTAAAAACTCGTCATTTAACACCCCGCGGGAGCCCCACGGAGCCACCGGGTGCGAAAGGCACGAGGAATTCCTTATATAGCAGCGGCCGCAGCAGCACAGGGCTGTGGCCGCCCATCACCACACACAGGTACCCGGGCGGGGGCATCCCCCGGCCGCCGCCGCAGGGACTGTCCAGACAATGACCAGGAGCAGACGGCTGTCCGCGCCGCTAGCCAAGAGCACACACTCGCCTAAGAGAGGCACCATTCAGCAACTCCTGCGTCTCCCCACTCTGGGAGAGCCCACGATACACCCACCGATACAGGTCGGGGTGCCGCGCTCTATCCTGGTGCCTGTGGCTTTCCCTCTTTCTTAAAAAAAAAAAAAAAAAAAAGCAAAGCAAAACAAAACAAAACAAAAAGATCAGTAACAACAACAAAAAACTCTGCAGTCAGGCCGAGGAGTGTGTTTCACTGGCACATCCGCGCAAATCAATACCCCGCGCAGCTGCACCGCGAGCCGCAGCCCCGTGCGCCCGTCGGGCCGCCCGACCCCTCCCCCACCCGCCCCACTCGCGACCCCGAGCGGCAGCCCAACTCCATTATCTGCCCTCGGCTCGCGCGTCCGGCCCAGGTAACAACTTCCCCAAACCGAAAGAGCCAAAGCAAGGCGCATGCACAGAGCCCCGTGCCCGCGGGGACCAGGGCTGCCAGGGCGTCCCGACCTGTCTGTGCTGCTTCCCGGCCGCGAGCCGCAGGCGGCGAGTCCACGCACACGCTCGCCCCACGGCAGCAGCTAGGAGCCGCCCGAGCCTGCTCGGCCCCAGACGGGCACCGCACGCGCGGGGTTCCAGCCCCCCGAGCG
>NC_022018.1:18558104-18568627 GCF_000317375.1 Microtus ochrogaster | reverse complement strand
CCCGCTCCGCAGCCCGCGCCCGCCCGCTGCAAGTTTGTTCCCTGCCGCCGCGGCCTGCGCGGAGGGAGGATCGCGCGCGGGGAGGCGCCGAGGGGCGGCAAGAGTGGAGAAAGTGCGGAAAGAAGCAACAGCCGCTTCACCCGCGGGCGGAAAAGTGGCCGGGCGCGGCGGCGGGATGCGGCGCAGCTAACGGTCCCCGGCGGCCGCGCGAGCCGCTAGGCGCAGAGGCAGGTAAGACATAACGGTCCAGGACGGCGGCCGCGGCGGCGGCAGCGGGGCGCACTACTTTACTTTCCCACTCCACTCGGCCCGGCCCCGCCGCCGCCCCCGGCCCGCTCGGCCCCGCGCCCCTCGCCCGGCCGCCCGCTGCCCGCCGCCGCTCCGGGCCCCTCCGCCACTCACCGTTATTGCGCCGCGGGTTCGCCTGCTTTCTGCGCTTACACCTGGGGCCATCCGCCATGATCCTCTCGCTTGTGTCTAAATGCTCGAGTCACCTCCTCCCCCCTCCTCCCTCCCTCCCTCCCCTTCACCCCCCCACCCGCCGCCTCCACCCCTCCCCCTCCCCACCGCACCTGGTTTACGACACTCGCGGCTTTACGACATCACCTTCCTAACACCTAGCGGCGCTCGCTCTACGGCCGGAACCTTGTTGCTAGGGCCGGGGCGGTTTGCGGCAGCTTCAGTCGCTGCGGAGTTTGAATCCCGAAGGCGGGGGAAAAGTTTTGCTCAGGTGCGGTGGGGTCACGGAGGAGGGCGCGGGGGCCCTGGGGACGGGGCCCGGAGGCGACAGGGTGGCCTCCTGAACCAGGTGGAGCGGGCGGCACGGGCCACACCCGCGCAGACCCCGCGCGGACGGGTGCGCACTCTTCGGGTCCCGCGCGCTCCAGCTGTCGGTGCCGCGGCCCGCGCAGGGACGTAGACAGCAGGGACGCGCATCGAGCTACCTGGCTAGTTCTGACTCCCTCCCCTCCCACAGAATCGCGGGTTTCCCCGGTCTACCCAGACGGGAAGTGACAGCACTTGGGTTGAACTTCAGCTGGACAGAGGAGGAGGCGAGAAATTCCGCTCTCAGGAAAGCAGCATGAGTAATCCCCGCACCGTGCCAGGCTCACTTCCTCATCTGCGCCTAGCTCACCTGCTGTCACCTTGCGAACCCCGCCCTGCAGGGTCCCAGGGTGGCCAGGCTCGTGGGTGTTGCGACTTGCATAAGCAACCCTGGGGAGCAGGCCTGGAAACCAGTAATCTGAAACGTACAGGGCAGGGCGTGAGGCAGGAGGATGGCCGCGAGTTCAAGGCCAGACTGCCCGACAGTGGGACCCTGCCTCAAAGTAACTACAGTCTCACACACATCTGAGCAGTACAATGACCTCAAGGCTAAAAACAAGGCTGACTAGTGTTCGCTGAGGCTGATTTTTATCTAAAGCCTTTGACTTTATACAAGACCTAAATACTTTTGTACCTGCCTTCAGTAATAAGGATTTAAATTTACCTCTCTCCCCGCTTCCCACCCCTTTCAAAAGAGGAATTGTGTGGGACAACTTTATGAGACAAATGACCTAAGCCATTATTTTAGATATGTAGTTATTAATTGTTATTGTATAAAGGTGAGACTTATGGATAGATATAACAGACGTCCCATGGAGTATAAGAAATAATTCTCCCACCCCCAAGAAGAAATAATACACTAAACCAGCACAGAGCAAGTACACGAAGGCTGTTTGGTAAAGTTTGCCTACTGATTTTGCCATGCCTTAGGCAGGATATTTTATTGTATAACTAGTCATGGTGACATACACTATCAGTCTTTGCTTGTGTGAGGAGGAGGCGGGAAGGTCACGACTCTCAGGCCAACTACATAGTGAGACCCTGCCCCCCAAAAGAATCCTCCAACCCCCAAATGTTAAGAGTTATTAAACCAAAGTAAGTGTACAGCCGAAGTCCAGTAATGAAAAGGTGCTGGCTGTAGATGAGCCCCCCCCCCTGCTGCATCTGAGTAATGGGGCTGCACATGTTCTTTGCACATCAGATCTGCAGTCATTGCAAAACTAGACTTCTTGGTCCTGGTACATACTGGCAGCGCTTCTTTTCCTCGGTGCTGTCTTAGCTGGAACACATTTGTGTCAGAATGGCACCCTTGGTGATGTGGGAGTGTCATATATCAATCTGTTGATTTCATTGGTTAAGCAATAAAGAAACTGCTTGGCCCTCATAGGTTAAAACATAGGTGGGAGGAGTAAACAGAACAGAATGCTGGGAGAGAGAAGCTGAGTCAGGGAGTCGCCATGATTCTCCCACTCCAGGCAGATGCAGGTTAAGATCATTCCTGGTAAGCCAGCTCTTGGGCTACATAGATTATTAGAAATGGGCTAATCCAGGTGCGAGAGTTAGCAGAGAAAAGGCTAGATGTAATGGGCCAAGCGGTGTTTAAAAGAATACAGTTTCTGTGTAATTATTTCGGGGCATAAGCTAAAGCTAGCCATGTGGGCGGCCGGGTGCAGGGGACGCAGCCCCGCCGCTCTTATTTCAAAACCCTTGGGTTAGTGGCCTTGGATCACCTGTAACTCGGCCCTTGAGCTTGGGAGCCCCATTCCTTGGCATCCTGAGTAGCTAGCTGGGATCTCAAGAGTGAGCCATGGCCTGGCCTCATTGCTTTCTCAATCAGACACCATAGACTTTTGTCTTTTACCAGAAATTGTCTAGCTTCCACTTTCTACAGTCACCCTTGTTTCCAGACTTCCCTTAAACTTGGGAGGTGTCATACATCCAGTCCTTTTCCTCTGTTCTTCCTCAGGGTCACAATCACAGGCACATGAAAACAAACAGCACAAGATACTTTGTTCCTTCAGTGGCTGCTGACTTAGTGTGTGGGGCTGTTAACTAACTATGGGGACATCAGATGATAAAACTTGCTATTTCTGTGTCCTCAATACTAGCAGAGTACCCAACTGCCTAGTAGCTGTTGAGTAAATATTTCTGAAATAAACTTTCTAAGCCTGTTCTCGATGAAGTGAAGGGATCTGTCTTTATCTTGTTCTTAGGAACAGTTGAGGTTGAGTATGAAACAGTATTGCCATTCATGTCCATGCTAATCTTGATCTTAATCTCTCCCTTATCTTTTTCCTTTTCCCTAAATAATTACTTCTGCTAAGTTCTATTTTTAAAATATGCACAGGAAGTATTGGTAAGCCAAATTTAATACAAAGTTTAACTTTTACAAAAGCCTCTGATAACTTACAAATTAAATGTTTGACTTCTATTTATAGTTCCATAATGTTATTGAAGATATTTAAAGTCTATACTAGAAAGAGCAGACAGAAGTCTCATAAAGTATTGCTTTAAATCTGATTCTTGCCTGATAGTTACATTTTAATCAAAGCACTGGGGTGGGGAGAGGTGGGTCTTTGGAACCAACTTATGAAGGAAGTACCTATTAAGATTTAGATTAAATCCACCTTTTGGGAGATGGAGGAAGGAGAATCAGAAGTTCAAGGTTCTAGGCTATATACTGAGTTCCCGGCCTGCATGGGCTACAGGAAACCCTTTCTCAAAAAGAGTTTAGATAAAGGGGGTAAGGAGACAGGCTTCATGTCTTCTTTGCAGTGACTGACACACACAGAACATGCCTTCAGTATGTGCCTTTGCTCGTGTGTTAGTGAAGTCTTATTACTTTACTGCTTTGAACTCTAGGATTGTATATGTTGAACAAGAAATACTGTAAAAACTTGTATACTTTTACCCAATCTTGAAATGTCAAGGTTATTAAAAAGAAAATAAATAAATAAAAAGAAATACTATAAAAAGTGGACTACTATATTTTCAAAATTTATGAGAAAAATTGTAATGAATGTAATATTTTGAAGTTTGAATTGGATGCATCTCTGAAGTGTGACTACAGTTCTCTAGACCTTGTCAGATTTCAGTGTCAGGTCGTGTCGTGGAAGGGGTCTGTCAGTGCCGCTTCTCCAGTCAGTACCGTTTCCACATTGCAGCTTTAAAGTGGAGACAGTGAGCTCATGTTGTCTTAGCTAGGGTTTCTGTTGCTATGATAAAACACCAAGACCAAAGAGAGCTTTGTCTTACTGTTTCATTGCTGTTAAGAGACACTATGACCACGGCAATTTTTAGAAAAGAAAGCATCTAACTGAGGGCTTGCTTACAGTTTCAGAGGATTAGACCATGATCACGATGGGTAAATGGACAAGCATGGTGCTAGAGCAACAGCTGAGAACTTTACGTGCTGACTCAGGGAGCAGGCAGAGAGGACGAGAAGCTGGGCCTGGCTAGGGTACATTTTCAGTGACACCTCCTCCAACAAGGCAATACCTCCTAATCCTTATAAGTAGTTCCACTCACTGGTGAGTAAACACCAAGTATGGATTCAGACCACCACAGGGGAGGAGAGGGTTTCTTCAAGCTTGCAGCTCTGAAGAGATGATACTCTACTGAAGGAAACCAGGGCAGAGACCTGGAGGTAGGAACTGTTGGAGAGGCCATGGAGGGTGCTGCTTACTGGCTTCTTGTTATGACTTGCTTAGCCTGCTTTCTTACAGTGCCCAGAACCACCATTGCAGGGGTGACACTGCCCTCAGTGGGCTGGGCCCTCTCACATCAGTCAATCAAGAACATGCAATATAAGCCATTCTTGGGGGGGGGGTCATTTTCTCAGTTGAGCTTCCCCTTGTCTCAAATAACTCTAGTGTCAAGTTGAAAAAATAATAAAGCTGACCATGACATCTGTAGAGGATGCAGAGATCCAGCTGCTTCTCCATAATGGCGCAGGTGAGACTGGATTTGCTGTTCACAATGGGTCAAAGGAAGCTGGTGGTCACCTCACTGGTGCAGTTCAACCAGATTCTGCAGCCACACCCCAGGGCAATGCTTAACCAGCCCTCCTTGAGACCCATGCCAGCTTTTCTAATCAAACTTCCTTGGAGGTGATGAAGGGACACATGTTTTTCTCATGCCTCCAGGTAATTTTTCTTATGTACTGCATCCACAAAATTTCTCTGAGGCTCCCACTTTTAACTGGTAGGACTGTTAACATAAGTGGCATTTTTCAAAACATCAGATATAAAAGCATAAATTTATTTGGGGAAGATATCTGCAGAATATCAGTGATCATCTCCAAAAGCTCCTATAGAAGATATCCTTTATTGATACCAAATGTGAATCTATGCTCAGGTGATTGACACCAGAGAGCCCAGTTTGAACAAATGGTTTTGAGTGGACTGTTGTTAGCACCGTATCAAGGGTCTGGCATTGGGTTTGTATTGCTGTCTTTGCCCCTTTGTTTCTGTCTGTTTCTTTGTTTGGCATCTTGACTTCTCCGAGCAGCTGACTGATTTTGTTACCGAGGGCATCTGTTGTTTTGCTTACACTCCTGGCTTTCTATATAACCCATAGTCTCAGTTACAGGCACTGCCAGAATTTACCCCATGGAGCATATGTAGTTAAAAGTTTAAAAAAATAGTAGCCTGTTTTAAATCTTTGAGCACTGTGTTCAGGTCACATGAAAAAGTTTGTGATGGAAAAACCCCATGTTGAGTGACTTCCACAGCTTTAGCCCTGGTCTGACCTTGCTCCTCTTCTCACCTCCTTGCTCCTTTTCTTTATCTTAGATAACTGGGCCCCACCCACTGTTTCACTTTTTAATCATTCCCTTCCCAGTCTTTCTATGTCCCAGGTCTGACATAGTTCTGTTTGGATCCTTTCCCTTTATCTTTTAGGTCAAGGTTTTTAAAAATTGTTCCAACTCTAAGACATCCTGCTTGTTTGCATGACGAGTCCTTTTCCCAGCTGGTTAGACCCAGTCTCTGCCTGACCCTTCTCTGCGAGACACTGGCTCCTTCACCCTCCACGTCTGTTTGGTTAGACCCAGTCTCTGCCTGACCCTTCTCTGAGAGACACTGGGCTCCTTCACCCTCCAAGTCTGTTTGGTTTCAGCCAGTTTGGGAAGCACTGGCAAAAGATCAAAGGAAGGAGAGTCCAGAATATTTACTCCTGCCCTGTGACTGCAGCTTCATCTTCCACTAGGGCCCAGGGCTCCTGCCAGATACCTGTGTCTTGTAGCCAAGTTCTAGAAACTGCTTCTCTCCCTTTAACCTTCTGGCCTCCTGGAGATACAGTGATTAGATTCTCCGTCATTGCTCACCTGAAAAGCTGTCTCCACCTGTGAACTCTCCTCGTTAAACTCCCCATCTGCTCCCTACCAGAACCCCAGGAAGAGGTGATCTGGAATTAGAAACTCTGTCCAACCTTGTCAACCAAGAGTCCCAGTCCCATTGATTCTAAATTAAAATTTGAATGTAGGATAAGTGTGTTATCCTAATGTATGTTTTTATGCAAAATCTGGCAAACACTAATTTCTCTATAACTGTAGAATGAAGGCTCTCTCCTTATCTGAAATCTAGGTGAGACAATTTCAAAATAATAATTTTAATTAGAGTTTATGTGTACTTAAGACAATGTTCTCAGGGTGTTTAGTAGAACGGTGTGTTTTGTCTTTACTAAATACTACATGGCCATTTACAGTAATGCCTCTACTTCTCCCCTCCCTGCAAGGGGGCCTAAGTGCCACCAAAAGTGCTACCACTTTTGACTGTGTGTTAGAAGCTGAAGTGGTGTATGCAGCACTGAGGACAGTCTTCAAAGGAAATGACTCTTCATTCTTGCACTTCTCCCTGTTGGTTGAAATCAGACCTGCTATGCCGAGTTCCAAAAAGAAGGCAGAACAGAGCTGAAGGAGCAGGAGTCTTGACACTGAAATACCATAATCAGCCCCAGATTTCCTTTATAGAGAGAAACACTGTGGATAAGCCACCGTTATCAGAAGCTGTGTTGACCCGCAGCCAGAATCACTCCTGTTTAGTATGGGTATGTTTGCATTCTCTTGGCTGCTGTGAGAACCTGGTCCACCAGTGAATTAAAACCATGTTCAATAGCTTATCATCCTGGAAGACAAAAGTCCAAGATGGGTGTCACAAGGCTAAATGATTCTTGAGGTTTTGGCAGAATTGGGGGTGTAGAAGACTTTAGGGAAGAACATTTCTTTGCCTGGTCCAGCTCGGAAGACCACTTGTACTCCTCAGCTGGCGGGCCTCCTTCCCCATCTCCAGACTCAGCACCAGCATCTGCAGTCTTTCTCCAGTGGTCCTCTGTTCTGCTCATCAGCCTACAGGGTAGACCATTCCATCCGCCTCCACACTTTAAGGTCAGCTGATAATCAAGTTCAGGTCCACCTGTAACCTTATGTCCCCTTTGTCACATAACTAATATAGTCACAGGGTAACTCTGGGAGGCATTTTAATATATGTTTAAAGTTTCATTATTGAGAAACAAGTTTTTACTAACTTGTTCATCTTTAACTTTAATTTCTATGCAGCTTCCAGTATTATGCTAATTAGCCATTACTCTTCATGCCACATAGAAATCTTTAATAATTAAGTATTAATTACTTTTTTCAACTTATGTTCCTGAGAGCATTTTATGTGATAGACACAGCATGGATCTATAAATATCTAGCACAGTACCTGACTTCAAGAAATTTTAAGAAGCAGATTTGTCAAAAGTGATCACACAAAAATGTCAGGGAGGCGTGGTTATACATAGGAGATGGTGACTAAGGGTGGAAATGTCTGCGCTGGACATAATGGACTCTGTCAGAAGCCAAGTAGAGCAGAGAGAATTCAAGGTGAAGAATCACAAGATATGAGAAGTCCCAGGATGAAAAGTGGCGGATTGACTCTAAGACATTCCTGGTTACAGATGAGGCTGTGTAGGTAGGCGGGTAGGAGACGGATTGCGAGGGTGATGCTATGGGAATCGAGACACTGTATTGGAAGGAACTCTAGGAGAGGACTGCATTAGACAAGATCCTAATTAGTATTCTGAGAAGTGAAAATAAAAATGAGCAGGATGAACAAGAAGAGAACCCTAGCATTTCCTTTAAAATAAGCATTTAGGAAGGAAATCAAGAAGGAATAGCCATGTGGATGCACACATATCATGAGGAACCCAATGAATTTCAGGTAGGGTCAGCATTTCAAGATGAGTAGTTTTGTTAAAAGTCAAGAATAAATATTTCCTCTGTTGTCAATATCACTAAAATTGCAACAGCTTTTTGAAATTGCATATGCTTGTGTCACCAGCTCTTTAACAATGCCTCACCACCGTGACGGACTGTTGCGCATTAGGTTGGCATGATAAATAACCAGGCCAACTCAAGAATAACAAGTATATTTTATAAGGGGAAACTCACGCTACAAGAGTGGGAGGTCCCATTTCTATCTGTCTGGCAGGAGCCACAAAGAGCAAGAGAGAAGAGAACGCGCACCTGGGTCCTCCCAGTTTTTCTCCCTGGGCCCCAGGTAGCCACGCCTTAACTAGATATAATTGGTTGACAGAGCTTCCCCATCAACGGACCCTCAAAATATATATGTTCCATGAACATGTATTAAAACGGAGCCCCAAATGTACCCATTAATTCTTGCTGTTTTCTGACTGTTAAGTTTGTCCTAACACAGGAGTTCCACTCCTGGCCCCGTGAGATCTACTGCTCCTACTTCCAAGAAGGCAGATTTTTTTTTTCTGAGTTTAAAAAGAGTCTGTGCATGCCAGTTATATTAGAATCCCTGGAACCAGCAAGCCGTCTTCCTCACAGATAATCATTCTACATACCCTAAATACCTCACCTCACTACAAATTTTTGTTTTATTTTATTTCAAATTATGTGGGTGTGGAGACGTATGTCTGCATTAATGCGGGTGCTTGTGGAGAGCAGAAGAAGGTGTTGGAGCCCCTTGAGTTACAGGTCGTTGTTCGCTGCTCAGAGTAGGTGCTGGGAGCAAACTAGTGACCTGTAGTTGTTGTTTTCACTCTTTCTCTTTGCTCTTTGGGTACCAGCCAGTCAGCTCCCAAATAAATACATGGAGGTGTATTCCTACTTGTGAGTGCCCAGCCTTCGCTTGGCTTGTTTCTAGTCAGCTTTCCTTAAATTATTCCAGCTATCTTTTGCCTCCGGGCCTTTACCTTTCTCTATTCTATACTCTTTTCTTTCCGTCTTATTCCGTGGCTTGCTATGTAGTTTGGTGGCTGGCCCCTGATGGTCTCTCTCCTCCTTTTCTTGCTCCTCAGTCTTCTCTTTCTGTTTATTCTCTCTGCATGGCAGCACCACCTAATCCTTTCCTGCTCAGTTGTTGGCCATTCAGCTCTTTATTAGCTCAATCGGGTGTTTTAGGCAAGCAAAGAAGTATAGCTTCACAGAGTTAAACAAATGCCACGTAAAAGAATGCAACACATCTTTGCATCATTAAATATTCGTCAGCATAAACAAATGTAACACATCTTTAATATTCCACATCAGTGACCTCTGCTAGGCAGTACAATTGCCCCAGTTACAAACCCTGAACATGCACACAGACTTGCTTCTTCCCGCCCTTGTGCTGGAAATTTAACCTCTTCCATGCCAGACAGAGCATGCTGCCTTAGGTCCTCTGTCTCCAGCCCTTTTACTACATGTACTTTTGGCTTTGTTTCTTCATCAGTCTCTTCTCTTGCTCTGAGCTTTTTATCTTTACCTTAGTGATGCTTAAGATAGCACCTGTGCAGTGGGGAGTGGGACATTCTCGGCACTGGTGACTCAGTGCCCAGAAAGCTCTTGTGAAGAACAAGGAGGGCAGTATTTGTAAGTTTGTACTGGTATCTAGCACTTGGTAAACTGTAAATAAAAGGCAATAACAAAAACATCAAGTTCACAAAGATTAAATCTCTTCAGTATTGATAATCTGCTGGAATTCCTATGAAGTGCTTTCTTCCCCAAGGCTAAAAGCAAATTCTTGCCCCTGAAAAAAAAAAAAAATCACCTCAGTAGCAGGTGGAGTGATTGCACTGAGAGCCAAAGGGGCGGCAAAATTAGTCTGGTGAGCTGTAGCTGGCTGTTGTCTGGAGCTGCAGCTGATCGGGGGTGTGCTGTTTAAGGAGCTGCATCTCCAGGGAGTAGACTCAGTCTGCGACAGATGGCACAGTCCGCAGGGCGGTGGGTGAGGTGGCATGTGGCACTTACTATCCGTCTATAAGTTAAAGATTGTAAAAGAAACTCTGAATTTGGTTTCTTGGTTTGAATTTCACAGACACCAGTTTGAATGAGCTTACCGAATGAGTGATTTATAAAGAGAGTTCTTGTTGTTGTTTTTTGATTTTGTTTTCTAGATCCAAGTGTAGGGGTGGAGCTAGAGGAACCTCTCCGCCTCTGCATCTCTGTGCCTGTTTCAGGTTTCCTGACTGTACCTGGATACCCCAAAAAGAGGTCTCTAGAGAAATGCACGTCCACAGCATCACTGCATCACAGCATCACTGCATCACAGCATCACTGCATCACAGCATCACTGCATCACAGCATCACTGCATCACTGCATCACAGCATCACAGCATCATTGCATCACAGCATCACTGCATCACAGCATCACTGCATCACAGCATCACTGCATCACAGCATCACTGCATCACTCCAGTACTTGGAGGAGAAA
>NC_022018.1:18540065-18558004 GCF_000317375.1 Microtus ochrogaster | reverse complement strand
GCATCACAGCATCACTGCATCACAGCATCACTGCATCACAGCATCACTGCATCACTCCAGTACTTGGAGGAGAAACAAGCTTTCTTAGCCCGGACTGTGTGATGAAAGATTGTATTAAATCTTTTCTACATGAGTCGTTTACATAAGTGAAGTAATATTAACTTGGGCATATCAATAAATGTCACCTACAGCTTTAGTACTGCACTGCTTTACTTGCCGTCTAATTTCCCTTTCGCCTACATGACCTTTGTGTTCTTTTTTACATTCCACAGCTAAACGGATTGTACTACACTAAGCCAGGCACATGCTTTGAAAGTTTAAATTACTTGTAATGTTTTGTTTTATAAAGAATAAAAAATTTTACCATACAGTTTTTGTTTTTGTTTTTGATCATTTTATGAGAAAATATCCTCAAAGCTGTAATGAATTAATACATGAAATTAACATAGTTGCCCCCCCCCATCAGTGTTTATATAATGTAGCTCTGACTGTTCTAGAACTTGATATGTATATCAGGCTAGCCTTGAACTCACAGAGATCTGCCTGCTTCTGGTACCAGAGTGCTGGGATTAAAGGCATAAACTACCATGCCAGCTGAGAGGGAAGACAGTGTAGCTGCTGGGACACAGCCTCTTCATTTTAGCTGTAAATCTACCTTTCCACAGATCTCCCTGTGGGTTGTGACCTTTGAAGGCATGGCTACGCTTTTGAGGATCGTGTTTCTGTGTGATGTGTATGAGAGAGTGTCTCACCATGACTGTTTTTTCTTTCTCTAAGTTGGGAGCTTATTTACAATGGCTGGAAGCACTTGAATTCCTTGTCATTTTATAAAGGATGGTGTCTTAGTTTGATTACTATTGCGTTGATAAAAACACCATGACCAAAATAATCTGGAGAGAAAAGGGTTTATTTCAGCCTACAGTTTTCAGGTCAGTCCATCATGAGGAAAGTCCAGGCATAAACTCAAGCAGAGGCTATGGAGGAGTGCCTCTGCTTCAGCCTGCTTTCTTATGGTAGTTGCCAGGATCACCAGCCCAGGAGACACTATCCACAATAGGCAGCACCTCCCACCAACAGTCGCCAGACAAGAAAATGGCCTACAAATGTGTGCAGACATGCCTGACCTGTGGAGGTATTTTCCTGATGAAGAGTCTGTCGTTCCAGATAACCCTACCTTGTGTCAAATAAACATAAAAACTAGCAAGCACAGATAAAACAATTAAATGTGACAAGAACCTATATAAACATAAATATTAAATTAATTCCCACATATAGGTTTTTGTTGTCATTATTGTTGTTTTTGTTTTTTATAAAGCTGGAAACCAAACTCGGGTTCTTGCCTGTCAGGCAAGTACTCTGTCCATGAACCACTTTTCTACTCTGATAGAATTTGAAATGAACACACTTATATGTTTTCACGGGGAACTGGCTTTGGCTTCCGACAATCTCATACGCATACACAGTGCATTCTGATTCTTTCACCTCCCGTCTCTCCTGTCTCCCTCCTACCCCAACTAAGTCCCCTCTTCCTGCTTACAGGATACTTTTCTAGCCCATGTATCTTTGTTTTGCAACCGACTGAATTTAGCCACTGCAAGACAGCAGGTGTGGAACTATCTTCTTGAGTCTTGTGAACTTTTCAGTGGGTACGCAATAGCCAGTAGTTCCCCAAGAAGGGCGAAGGCGCCATGAGCCTCTCTTCCATCCGTGGCTCTCGGCAGCGCCAGGGCTCTGTGTGCACAGTGAGGGCATCTGCAGGTGCCTGAGCTCACGATGGCAGTAGCTGTGTTTCCATGCCCACAGAGTTGCGTTCCCCAGCCTTTCTTTGTATCATCAGAGTCTCGCATTCTATCTACCCTCTCTTCCTTGATGATTTCAGGCCTCAGAGGAGGACGATAAAATGTCCTGTTTAGGGATAATCACTCAACGTTCCCTTAATCTCAGCACCTGAAACAGCCATGAGTCTCTGCACTCACTGCCTTTCACTGAAAAGAGAAGCTTTCTCTGTTCAAGGCTGAGAATAGCATTTGTCTATGGGTCTAAACATGCGTAGAAGTAGGTTGGTAGGCCCATTTAGCAAAACAACAGTAGTAAGTTCCCCATTAGGGCCTATGACTACATTAGCCATTGAGTTTTGACCAGATTGACATGGGTCTCAAAGCCAATCAGCAGGTTGCTGTTCCCACAACAGTCATGCCACCCTTACACCACAGGGGCACATTTTGCAGGCCATGTTGGCAATGTGGCTTGAAAGGTTCACAGTTGGATAAGGTTGTTGATGACCTTCCCCCGCAATAGCCTGCAATACACCTTCCAGCACTGTGTTTGCCAGTCAGAGGGTTCCAGCTTGATTTCCATATATGACAATTTACCTCATAAATGATCTGAATAAACTTTGGCCAGTTTATTTGTCCTGACTAGTTTATTGTCAACTTGACATAAGTCAGAGTTATTGGGAAAGAAGGAGTCTCGACTGAGAAAATATCTCTGTAAGAGTTAGTTGTAGGAATTAGCTTGTAGGGCATTTTCCTAATTGGTGACTGATGTGGGAGGGTCCAGCCCGTTGTGAGCCGTGCCACCCCTGGGTAGCAGTCCTGCGGTGCAGGAGAAAGCAAGCCAGTAAGCAGAGCTCTTCGAAGGTCTGCCTCGGGTCCCTCTCAGAGTCCCCGCCCCGGCTTCTCTCAGTGATGGACTAACAAGCTGCCATGAGAAATAGATACTTTCTCCCTGAGCTGCTTTTATCATAGCAGCAATAGAAACTCAAACTATAACACCATTCTGTTAACTCTTAAATGCAGTTGAACCTGATCATATTTCTTTTTCTAGGACACTTTATATGGCATTCTTAGAAATTATAAAATATTCCCATAAAGAGCCTTATTTTAGATCTTCATTTGATGTTCTACATAGATACTGTGTGGGTTTGAATAATTGTTTCATCTTCAGGAACTTCATTTTAGTCATAGATAAGTCATTTCTGGGCAAGCATATATTTATCTATCACAGCCTAAAATTTATTTAAATGTAAAATTTTGTGTAATTTAGTCACTTCCTTTGTACTGAGTTAGTTGTTAAATAAATGCCTTTTTCCTTTAGTAGCTTAAATTACCAGTAAATACCTGTTTTTCTTAAAATAGCATGCAGTCTGGCAGGTATTTTCATTAGCAAACTGGAAACACTTTTAGCAAATGCCAAAAAGTAATGTTTGAACATATAAAACGTCAAATGTTTAGCATAAACTTTATAAATAGCAAAATGCTTAATAGAAGAAATTATTCATATTGTCACTAAAATGATTAAAACATTGACTGCATGGGAAAAAATATTCTGAGCTACTGAAGTGAATTTATTATAGATATTTCCTTTTTATTTTTCTGTGGAAGACATATTAAAAATTTTAAAGTAGATAGCTTTGAATTACTATTGCTATCTTTTCATACTGCCCCGTTTATCACAAGTGTGTGATTCCTCACACTCACTTTCTCCAGACTCTGGGTGTGTTATCAGTACACATCAGAGCCTAAGGCCGCTTCTCCTGAAGACAGCTCTGCCTCAGAGCACACTCTGGTTCCAGCTGCTCGGCCTTTGCGGAAGAACAGACTGGAGATCATCACCTGACCGACAGATGCACTGAGTGCAGTGGATGGCCATCGGCTAGAAGAGCCTTTCCGATCCGGCCCTTGTCCTGCCCTGGAACACACCGCGACGTGGTACAGCGGCAAACAGTGGTGTAGCCAAACGGAAACAAGGGCTAGGAAGACACTTTGGACCTCTTAATTTCCAGGCCATTGGTAGCAGCCACAGTTCATTACCCAGGAAAATTGCTTGATCTCCGGGAAAGAGGGTGCTGGAGGTGAGAAAAAATGAGTTTGCCACCAACACAGTTCACCTGGCAACTCAGTCATTTGGATCTAAGTGGAGAATGATCGCAGCCATGTTCTTAGGGAGGCTGACGGCTGCTTCCTTTTCTGTGTTGGTGATCATGCGTTCCTGTGTCTAGAGTGTAGGGGGAAATGAGGGACACAAAGGAAGACCCTCTGCCCTGCCACTCCCGTCTGCTCTTCATTCCAATGCAACCAATCCTGCCCTGAATTCTGTTGTTACTGGTAAACTCAGTCACACCCAGAGGGAGATTCCAAAGCCCAGTGTATGGGCTCAGATAATGTAGGAACGGAGACACTTTACTGAGGAAAGGCTATGTGTTTGCTTCCATATATATTCTCATGTATCTAAAACCTGAGGCCTCGGTGTAGCTCAGTGGTGGGGCACTTAGCGTATAGAAGGCTCTAGGTTCAATCCCACACTTACTTGACTCTTGTTTAGTTGGCCAATGTAAGAAACACAATACACACCCTCCTGCTAAGATGACTTCCTTGTGGGGACAGCGCTGCAACCCCTCCCTTTACTTCCTTCTTCTTCCCTTTATTCTGCTCCCCATCACTCAGCCCAAGTAGTCTTCCGTTTGATGCCTGTCTCTCAGACTACATCATAAATACTATGAGTAATAACTCCTGTTGTAAGCATGAATATATCCACCTACAATAAACAGATGCACCATAGCTGTCCCACTGTAGTGGGTATAAGAGAAAGAACATGATTTGAGAGTGGTGTAGATGCTGATCACAGTGTCTGCAAGCACAGAGTAATCTGTTTCAAAGTGGATGCCTCTACCAGAGAGAACTGAGAGCTGGGAGGAAAGTTTGTATTACTGGTAAGGAAGTCTGTAATCAGATATTCTCCTGAAACAAGACAAGTGCTGTTGGCCAGGGATGCAAGCATGCATGCAGCAGGTTGAGGCAGGAGGACTGCATGTTATGGATAATCTGGTGAGCCCCTGTCTTTAAAAAGTCCTTATATTGTATATGAAGCCAATTGGTAATAATTATAGTAATTTTTTTTGTATTAAAGTAAACGACCAACTCCATCACATAGTTACTTAGTAGAACTCTCAGGAAGTTCCTCCCTCAAGGTGGACATTTAGGTGAACACGAGAGTTAAGAAAATGGCAGAAATAGGGATTAAGGAAGGAAGCATTCTTTGAGATGTCACAAGATAAGATGTCATGGAAAGGGATTTAAGCACTAGAGCAAACTTCCTCAAAAAGATGCATCACGGAATGAACACTAGTCAACAGACTCTGGAACAGGGAAGTCTCAGAAGCCAAGATAATTTACAGTAAATGTTTAGATTTTAAGATTATTGTATCTGGAAATCAAGGTTGGTTTCTGTGAGAATAAAAATAGTTTTTACACATGCACAAACACACATAGGATGCAATGATCAAGAGTGTTAAAAAGAACTAAACATTAACTCAAAATCAGAGAAAATGGCAATTATGATAAACAGGTAAGGACCAGTGACTATGGGCTACGTGAGGCACTTCCTGGGGAAAATGTGAGTATAGACAGAAGTTTTCCCCCAGAAAGAAAAATCAGTGAAGAATACTTTTTTTTTTTTTTTTCGAGACAGGGTTTCTCTGTGTCTTTGGAGCCTGTCCTGGAACTAGCTCTTGTAGACCAGGCTGGTCTCAAACTCACAGAGATCCGCCTGCCTCTGCCTCCCGAGTGCTGGGATTAAAGGCGTGCGCCACCATCGCCCGGCCTGAAGAATACTTTTTACAAGCTGATCGAGTGGGGTTGGGGAGATGGATCCAGCTTAAGAACACAGGCTGCTCTTCCATGGTGGCTTACAACTGACCATAGCTCCCTCTCCAGGAGCTCTGACAACCATTTCTGGCCTCCAGGGGACCAAGCATGTATGTGGTGCACAACCATGCACACAGGCAAACACCCATATACATAATACAGTAATTTAAACAATACCAATTCACAAAGTGCTGGAGAAATTAGACACTCTAATCTTCAGGAATGTGAAATTAGATTTTCATCTCAAAAATCAAAATAAATCAAAAAAGAAGAAAGACCTATCCCCATGACCTGGAAGTATAAAACCGTTAGAAGGACAGATATAGGAAACACTCCTGGACAGAGTTGGGGAAATGAGTGTTTTCATGTGACTCCCAAACACAGGAAACAAAAACAAAAATAAATAAGTGGGATCACAGCAAAGCAAGTCCCTTCCACATAGCCAAGAGAGTGACCCACAGGGAGAAAGACAGCCTGAGGACTGGAGGGTGTGTTTGGAATTAGATATCACTCCAAATGCACACGGAGCAACTCAGTAGCAGAACCTGCTTTCAACAGATAATGGGTTTGAACTGACCGACCTCAAAAAAAAAAAAAAAAACCACGGATGACCAACAAGTATGTGCGAAAGTGTTCACCATCCTTAACCACTGGGGAACGCAGAGTGACCTCGCTCCTGTTAGGATGGCTATACCCAAGGATGAAGGGTAGTAAGTGAAGAGGTGGAGCCATGAGAGCCCTGGCACACACTCACTGGAATTCACATCAGCATGATCATTCTGGAAGGCACAGGCTCCAGAAAAAAATCAAATCTAGAACGCCCACTGCTTTGGGTATGCAGACCAAGGACATGAGTGGTGTGTTGTTATTGTGTACTTATTTCACTATTACTCATAATAACCAAGGTACACAAGCAGACTAAGTGCTCAGAGGCTGATGAATTGATAAGGAAATTTCACTACATAAACCCAGTGGAATACTATTCAGCCTTCAAGAAAAAGAATTTTGACATTTACAACAATCTGAACCTCGAGCACATTATGTTAAATAAAGTTAAGCCAAGCAGAGAGGGAAACACCACATGTTCTGGCTGATATGTGGAATCCAAAATCATCACACTCTAAAACACTGAACTGGAGTGTAGGGGTGGGAAGATGTTGGCCAAAGATACGACATTAGGTTAGAAAGAGCAGCGTGAGGAGCTGGATTGTAGCAGGTTAATTGTTTTATTAGCCAGTTCACACTCGTATCTGTTGCATGCTATAATGTCACACACCCTAGGAGCCGGGTTTGGAAGCTGTCCAGTAAGCTGACTGGTGGTCCAGTCCTCAGTAGTTCCTGTTAGGTTCAAAGCAAGGTGTCACAGCAGAAAACAGGGTGTAAGATAAACAGCTTGCTCTGTGTATACGGAAATGCAAGTGTTCCATGAATTCTATGATAAACAAAACCTGTGATGTTGTCTATTGATTGGATCCCTAACACCTGTTCTTTTGACTCGCGTTAGTTTTGGTTTCCATTTTGGTAAATACTAATTCACGGCTGTTTGAAAAATGAAATAATTTGAACATATGTGAAACTTTAGTTCTAAAACGTTTACATTTTCCCCATCAAATTTAATGAAAATATAATTGTCTATGTTCATATGCTTAAGGAAATGGGGATAATTTATGTAACCCCCATGGATGAATATGTATGCTTGTCTGTTTGGGCAGAGAATAAACTCAAGGGAGAAGGATAGAGACTTGCAGTTTCACCAAGCTTGTGCTTAGCCCTTAATTGCATCCAGCTCTGTTAGGGCTGTAATGGTCCCACCTGGGGTCATTGTTAATAACACTTGTTCAAACTGTGTGGGAACTTCTGCCTCCTTTTCTAGGCTCATGAAAAGGCCTTAGAAATGGGAAACTAACCTATTGTTATTAAACTGCAATAGCAACAGTTTAAAAGGCTTTGTGTCCTTTGCTAATTAAAATCTCACTTCATCTTCCTAACAGCACAATGGCTGGAAGATTCTTTGGAAGCTGAGGGTCATAGAGGTTACTAAACCAATTTGTCTGTCCTAGAGTGGTCAGAGATGGGGGCACAGTGTGTTGTTGGGTTGAGGTGAATATGACCTTGGCCTTAACAGACATCTAAATTATTTCTCCCGAGGTGCTTTGGGTTAGTTATGGAGCGTGGAAAAGTGTGTAACAGGACTGACCAAATGCAGACAAGGTTTGTCTAGGTGAGAACTTGCCATTTAATGGTTGAGTGTTCTTTCTCTTGCTCCTTTCTCCTGTTCTCTGCTCAGCTAGCAGCTCACCTTGGGGAGGGGAGGGGGGCATGAGGGGAGAAGAGGCCTACTTCCCTTTGCCCCTCAGGCTGCAGGGACAGAGCTACACAAACCTCCAATAAGGAAAGCATCCGATTATGCACAAGAGCTCTGATTGGTCTTCATGTTATGCTCATTAGCATATGGGCTGCAAGTGTTCTGAAAGGGACACAGTACCTCTTGCAGAATTACACTTACTAATTCACCATTGTTAAGATTAAAAACCTCAAACTGGTTGTTACAAAGTGAACATTTTCAATATCACATTTTAACTACTTTGTATATGATTTATGACTCAAGCAAAAACTTTTATAACTCAAGTTTGCGAAATGTGTCACCCTTAATGCTAATCATGCAAAATTGTAAGGCACTGGGTCACTTTCTTCTTTTAGTGTAGGGAATGTTAGCCACTGCAGGCTTTGCCTCGAGCCTCTTTCTCACTTGGCCATTAGCTAAACTTACCAACCCTCCCCCCCAAAAAAAAGAAAGAAAGAAAAAAGAAAAAGGAAAAAAGCTAGAAACTAATGGATTTTTTATTTCTATTTTTTTCACTTGCAATCTACCAAGAGATTAATAAACAATAAGGAGACCTGCTGCCTCATTCAAGACTTTTGACCTCCTGTAATCTTCCCATTAGAAATATCATCAAACAGGTGGTTCTCAGTTCTCAGTCCTTCTGACAGCGAGTGTTTCATCCTTGATCCTCTATTGTTCTTGAAACATGCCCCACCCAGCCACCCAACCAAACCTAGAGGACCTCGTACTTGCCCGACTTCTCTGACACTCTCAAGTGACAACTCTCTTCGTTGTTAATCTTCTCCCTAAGCCAAATGCCAGAATGCCAGGCTCTGTCCTCAGATGCTCTTCATTCTCTGTCTCAGTTTTGTTACTCTGGTTCTATCCATATGCTGTAGATGCTTTAATATCTTCCCCTTAATAAATTATATCAAGTTCTAAAATGGTCTTTAGCTTTGGTCTGTGATTGGCCCCTCCCCATTCTCTAGTCTTCTGTTTGCCATCCTTTATGCTCTCCTAGTTCTGCCAGCCTTCCATTGTTCCTTGAAATGCCAGACACATTCCTACCTTGGCATGAGGCCTACTTCTAAATCCAAATTAGAATACTCTCATAAAAATGTGATACCTTGATCAATACTAATTTTTAAATGCTCTTATTAAAGGAATTCATAATGTAATACTTCATTTTCCTGGACTATTTTCTAAAATGTAATGGAAACAATTAGGGGATGAAAAAGAAAGTGACATAATTGGGTTCAGCAATGTCTGACATGTACAGAATACCTAATAATGAGTGATTCAGCCCAGAGCACCCACAGTGCTAACGGAAACTACTCAGTCCATGCTAAGTACAGACATGCACTGCAGCACCCTAGGCGGCTTCATCCTGTCTAAATAAGGTGGGACTGCATACCTGTGTGTGCGTGTGTGTGCGTGCATGTGAGTGCGTGTGCGTGCGCGTGTGTGTGCGTGCGTGTGTGTTAAAGAAAACCTAGAGATGACTCAAGTGGTTTGCACCTGTGTCACTTGTACCTGCATACAAGAAAAGATATATTAGTTGCTAAATGAATCTGGGAATCAGGTCTTATTTAGCTTCACATATCAATTAAAGAATTTACAACATCACAAAGTAAAGAAATGAAGGGGAACTGGGAGATGGCTCCTTTAGTAAGAGCACTGGCTCTGCAAGTGGGAGGGCCCGCGTTCAGATTCTTCCGTGAAAGCCAGTATGACTGAATATGCCTGTAATCCTGGGGGCAGAGAGAAGACAGGCAAGCCCCCAAGATCCTGCCGGTCAGCAGGCCTAGCCACAGTAGTGGACTGGCAATTCTGTGAGAGCCTCTGTGTCAAAGCAACAAGGCAGAGAGCTATGGAGGACACCCGAGGTCCTGCTCACTCACATGTAGGCACCACACATATGCCATACACACTCATCTTTTAAAGGTCATATCAACAAATAAGCCGCTTTTGATTAAATTCATATTTAATTAATGATTTTTAAGAGGGCACCTTGTAGGAAATTAGGAATAGAAAGAGCAGTCTGACAAGAAGTGCCCACAGAAGAACTTCTGACAAACATTATATAGTTTGAAGCGATTAAAGCCTCTCTAGTAACCAATATCCTAACCAGTAAGATAAGACAAGAAAAAACACAAAACATATGAGAATCATTAATTAAGAAAGAAAACTCATCATTCGTAGATGAGATGATTGGGTCCAAGAAAATTGAAGAGAATTTTCAGATAGACTTTTAGAATGAGTAAGACTGTTTAGCAGTAAACATTGCTTAGAAAAATAAAGATACTGCATAGAATCGTTCTTTAAAACATCAATTGTCTAGGAAAAAGAATAATAAAAGATGTGAATAAGCCATAAAAGATCATCAAAAGCACAGCAGAATTTAATAAGCACGTATGCATTCAAAAACATCATATGATAAAGACACAAATCTTCCCCTAGATTCATAATGTTCTAAACATATCAACAACCAAATAAACATCCCAGCAGCTTTATATGAGAGACAAGGTGGATTTTAAATATATATGGAAATGTAAACATTCAAGAATAATATTGAAGAAGCTCATTCATCAACTGCAATTTGCTATATATAAAATAAATCAATTAAGAATTTTAATAAGGGGATGGCTCAGCAGTTGAGTGTGGCCACGCAAGCATGAGGACCAGAGTTCAGATCCCAGCACCCATGTAACCAGACAAATAGTCTGTCAGATGCCTGTAACCCCAGCACTGAGGAGGAAGTGGAGGCAGGAGGATTGCAGAGTTTAAGGCATGCAAGCTCCAGGCTCAGCAAAGAAACCTCAAAGAAGCAAGGCAAAGAGTGATCCATGGTTGAGAAGAACCCATGTTCCCCGTTAGCCTCCTGGCATGCACTTGTGTAAAGTACCTGTACATACTCATGTTGGAGGGAGGTCCCAAAATAACCACACAGAAACTGTATTAATTAAATCACTGCTTAGCCCATTAGCTCTAGTTTCTTATTGGCTAATTCTTACATCTTAATTTAACCCATCTCTATTAATCTGTGTATTGCTACATGGCAATGGCTTACCGGGTAAAACTCCCAGAGTCTGTCTTCAGTGGCGGGTCCATGGCATCTCTCTATTCTGCCCGTCTTTTTCCCAGCATTCAGTTCCATCTCCCCGCCTACCTAAGTTCTGCCTTATCAACAGGCCCAAAGCAGTTTATTAACCAATGAAAGCAACACAAAGACAGAAGGACCTTCTACACCATACTCATGCAAATATACCACACCTATACAACACATACACTCACACACAAAATGGGACAAGGAACCACAAAAGACAGTTCAAAAATTAGCATACATGTATGGGCCCTTGATTCTGATAAAGTATTTTTCAATAAATGACATTGGGTCATATGGTTTTTAAAAAATGAAACTTTTTACCATATGCAAAAATACATTATAAGGAAATTGTAATTATTTCATATAAGTATCAGTCGTAAAACATTATTAAATCTTCTAGTGAATAAAATACCTCAGGATCGGTGAGTAGAGTAGGCAAACATTGCTTAAACAACAACAACAACAACAACAACAACAAAAAGCACTTCCAAAGTAGAAAAAAAGGAGCTGGAAAGATGGCTCAGTCATTATAGGGCCTGCTGTGCAAGAGTGAGGACCTGAGCTCAGTCCCCAGAAGTCTGTGTAAAAAGCCATCATGATGGTGCTCACTTACAATCCAGCCCTGGGGCAGCAGAGACAGGCCATCAGCCTGGGTTACTCAGCAGCCTTCGCCTGCTCGTGAGAGCCCTGCCTCAAACAGTAAGGTGGACGGCTGAGGAGCCATACCCAAGTCTGGCCTGCAGCTTTCATGAGCACGTGCATGTATAAACCTCAGTCCACATGCACATATACACAACGAGAAAACAGTTACAAAAGACTGCATTAAAGTGAAAGTCTTCTACTTCTCAAAGGCATCAAAACATGACATTTCCCAATCTGTTTAACCCAGAAGCAACTCCTACCAAAATACAGAAACACCTACAAATCAGTAAGAAAAAGACAGCACTGCAGAAGATTTGTTGGGAAGACGTGGACCTCCACAAATACGTGAATGTTCAATAAAGGTATAAAACGGTGACATCATTATCTTTTAAGAGACTAGAACCTGAAATTAAGAAGAAACACTGCTCAAAACCTACCCAAAAGAATAATAAGTGGATTGCTCTCCCCACCCCGCCTCCAAGAGAGTGTTACACACAAGCACTCCTTGTATTGATGGCAGAAATTTTAATTGGTGCAGTGCTGATGTTTATAGAATCAGCTTGTATTTCCTATGAGTGCTGAACAGACAAGTAACTTTGAGTCAGGAGCCCCATGCTTCAGTAGAAATGAGCACACCTATGCCCATGAACCAAGAGATGCAGCAATTCAAAATGAGACCAAACCAATCCAGGATAACAGAACTGGTGCTTTTGGGGGTGAGGGTTTAGACACCGACTAATGGTACGGCTAACTGTATTCCTTGAGCTGAGTTATGAAGGTGAAACAGCCTCTCAGCATCTTTAAAGTACACAATTAGAATTTTCATGATAACATATGTCAGCCACATTCAATAATTTTAAAGTTTGTTTGCTTTTTGTTTTGTTTTGCAGTAGATGTCCTACTTTTGTTTCTGCTTCTGTGATAAACATCACAGTCAGAAAACAGCTTTTTGGGGGAGGAAAGGGCTCGTTTTTCTTTACAGCTCACTGTCCATCAGTAAGCAAAGTTAGGGCAGGAACTCAAGGCAAGAAACCTGGAGACAGAGATTGAAGCCGATGTGGAGGAGCTCTGCCTCCTGCCTTCCCTGATTTGTCCACTGTGGGCTAAGCGTTCCTACATCAATTGGTAATTAAGAAAATGCCTCCACAAACACAATTCAGGCCAGTCTGACGGAGTCAAGGCCTCCATCAAGATTTGCCCTCCCAGATGTGTCTAGGCTTGTGTCAAGTTGACAGAAATTAACAGGCACACAAGTCTTCTTAACAGGAATTTGTGACTTGATTTCTCCCGGTTACAACACAGCACAGTTGTTGGAAATGGCCATACTGTATTAAAAAAAGAATGCAGGGGCTGAGAGATGCCTCAGGGGGTAAGAGCACTGACTGCTCTTCCAGAGGACCCAGATTTGCCCAGCATCCACCTGGTAGCTCACAAACACCTGTAGCTCCATTCAAGGGGATGCACCACCCTCTTCTGACCTCCATGAGCACCAAGGATACAAGTGGTATTAGGACACACTTGCAGACAAAACACCCATACACATAAAATAAAACATTTTTAATTACTAATAAACAAAATAATATTATTGGCCTTAGCATTGGACGTACTGGTTCTTTTAAATTAGCTACCATGGAAACAAAATTTAAAGAGTTTTTTTTTTTTGTCAAATCAGTGTATATATATATATATTTTATTTTATTTTATTTTTTTAGTTTTTTGAGACAGGCTTTCTCTGTGGTTTTGGAGCCTGTCCTGGAACTAGCTCTTGTAGACCAGGCTGGTCTCGAACTCACAGAGATTCGCCTTCCTCTGCCTCCCGAGTGCTGGGATTAAAGGCGTGCACCACCACCGCCCGGCTCAAATCAGTATATTTTAAAAATTCCTTTAACAATGTATTGGGGATGTTGCAAAAGGGAGAAAAATAATAAAATAAAATTTTATTTTAAAAAAGAACATAGGCCAGGCGAAATTCTATACGACTATAGCATCTATGCTCTAGGCATTAGTTTATAACTGGATTTTTTAATGCACCTAACATGTATTTTTTTAATTAAATGTGACCACCCTTAGCAAATTACTGTATGATTTATTCTTACATCTAAGATATATGCTTTAAATTAATCTCTTCATTAAAGAGCAAAAATTTTGCATGTCATTTATTTTTATCAAACTGAAAAGTTACAGGGTGAAGAGGCCCAGCAGCCTCATAGCCTTCATCTGTATTTTTCAGAATTAAACACATTAAAAAATGCTTTTGTACCTTCCCATAAACTCTCCCCTATATGAAACATGGGTATCTCTTTGGTTTGGAGTGCGTCTACTTTTTGCACATTTTCAGGACTTATTCTTCCACTTCTTCTTTAATCAGTATAGTTACAGCAATCATGCATTGTCTTGCATTAGTGTCTATATTATTCTGTAAAGTCCAATAGTTACCTTGTTTTATACAATTAGTACTTGTATACTTATTATACAATTAATACTTGTATAATATGCCAGAATAGTGAAATGTCATAAATGATTTAGCATTTCCCTTACTAAAAGGTGTTCATATTGTTTCTAGGATTTTCAGTGTATTTGAGAAAGCACATGTAAAGGAGCCACTTTCTCATGGGCATACATTTTTATACTGAATATAATTCAAACAGTTATCATCTGTGAGCAGTTATCAAAATCAGAGTTTGACACAGCAAGGCTTGGACTCTACTTGAGGAAGCTCCACTCTCCTTTTTGTCCCCCATGCCCATCTCTCTAGACTTGTTCCTGGCCCCACAGCAGCCTGCCTGCAGAGACCCTTCCTCTCAGCTCACCTCCAGACTCCAGGGTCTCTGCACCTTGGTGCAGTCCTCAGGTTCCTCTACACTTCTCCACCATCCCTCTCAGCCTTTCCCTTTAGCCTGTCTCCATCCCATCGTGAGTCCCTCAGACCTGTAGAACTGCCCTCTGCCACGCACACTCACCACTCTTGGATAAGACCCAGACAGGGAAGCAGCAACCCACCCCCCAAAAGGAACATCTACAAAAACAAGATATCTACACCAATGAAATACCTCAAACATCTGAACTCCAGATACCAAATCCCAGCACGAAAACACAAGGCAATATGCCTCCTCCAAAAGCCAGAAACTGTGTTGTCAGGCCCCGAGGAAAGCAGGTTAGCTGAAGCCTACAACGAGAACTTATGCTTTTATGTCATAAGACATGAACTTATTTTATAAAATATCAGTTATGAATATGTTCAAAGGCTTTAAAGAAAATATAAATAAATGTCTTAATGAAGACCGTAAAATCACAAGGTGTTGAATGACAATTCAAGACACAAAAGTAGAAGTCAACAATGAAATAGAATTACTTAAAGGAAACCCAAACTGAAATAAAACTGGGAATGAAAAACTCAGGATGCCAAACAAAATCTCAGAGGTAAACCTCATAAACGATGAAAAGACATGAAAGCCAAGGTGGAGGAAATGAGTAGTCAGTCAAAGAAAACAGGTACAAAACATCATAAAGTCTGGGAGACTATAAAACCACCAAACCTATGAATAATAGCTATAGAGGAAAGAGAAGTAAGTCATGTTGAAACAGAAAGTATTTTTAATAAAACTGTAGAAGAAAAATTTTCCCATCTAAAGAATGAAATGCCTACCAAGGTAAAAGAAGCATACAGAACTTCAAATAGACAGCACCAGGAAAGAAGTTCCCTGTAACATTTAATAATCAAAACGCTAATTGTTCAGAACAAAGAAAGGATATTAAAAACTGCATTGGAAAAAGACCAAGTCATATATAAAAGCAGGCCTGTTAGACTATTACCTGACTTTTCATTGGAGACTCTTAAAAGTCAGAAGGGCATAGGCAGATGCTCTACAGTCTCTAAGAGACGAAAAATGTCACCCCAAACTATTACATCCAGCAAAATTATCAGTCCCAATCAACAGAGAAAGATAAACTTTTTTCCTTTTTTATTGTTTTTATTTAGCTATATATTTTTCTCTACTCCCCTTCCTTCCTCCCATCTCCCTTTTTAGTCTTTCCCGTGAACCCCACGCTCCCAACTTACTCAGGAGATCTTGTCTTTTCCACCTTCCTATGCCTCTCTTAGGTCCTTTTTGTTGTCTAGGTTCTCTGGGGTTATAAATTCTAAGCCGGTTTTTCTTTGCTTCATGTCTAGAAGCCACTTTTGAGTGAATACATATTATATTTGTTTTTCTGGGTTACCTCACTCAATATGATGTTTTCTAGATCCATCCATTTGCTTGCAAATTTCAAGGTGTCATCATTTTTTTTTACCGCTGTGTAGTATGCCATTGTGTAAATTACCACATTTTCTCTATCCATTCTTCAGTTGAGGAGCATCTAGGTTGTTTCTGGGTTCTGGCTATGACAGACAATGCTGCTATGAACATACTTGAGCACATGTCCTTGTGGTATGATTGAGCATCCTTTGGGTATATACTCAAGAACAGTATTGCTGGGTCTTGAGGTAGATTTCCAAAGTGGCTGTACAAGTTTTCACTCCCACCAGCAATGGAGGAGTGTTCCCCTTACCCCACATTCTCTTCAGCATAAGCTGTCATCATTATTTTTGATATTGGCCATTCTTACAGGTGTAAGATGAAACCTCAGAGTTGTTTTTATTTGCATTTCTCAAAGACCTCAACATAAAACCAGCCACACTGAACCTCATAGAAGAGAAAGTGGGAAGTACACTTGAACACATTGGCACATGAGACCACTTCCTAAATATAACCCCTTTAGCACAGACACTGAGAGAAACAATTAATAAATGGGACCTCCTGAAACTGAGAAGCTTCTGTAAAGCAAAGGACACAATCAACAAGACAAAATGGCAGCCTACAGATTGGGAAAAGATCTTCACCAACCCCACATTAGACAGGACTGATCTTCAAATTATACAAAGAACTCAAGAAACTTAACATCAAAAGAACAAATTATTCAATAAAAAATGGGATAAAGACCTAAACAGAGAACTCTCAACAAACGAATCACAAAGGACTGAAAGATATTTAAGGAAGTGCTCAACATCCTTAGTCATCAGAGAAAGAAAATCTTTTAATGATAAAAACAAATTTAAACAACTCTGTCCACCAATCAAGCTGTAATAAAGCCCTAGTCTGAGAAGGAGATTAACTATTCCCAAGAGATTACAATGAATAAATTGTCACAAAAATGTTACTTTCAGCAACAAAGTAATAACTCTCATTAATAACTCAGTGTTCTCAGTTCACCAATAAAAAGACATAGACTAAAAATTTGATTAGAAAACACGATCTGTCTTTCTACTGTATCCAAGAAACATACCTCACCGAGACATCATCTCAGGGTAAAAAGGTGGGAAAAAAGGATTCCATGCAAAGGGAACCAAGAAGCAAGCAGGTTTTCTTTTAATACCTGATGAGACAGACCACCCGCCTCCATCCAGGTCTAGTAAGGTGAGCATCCAAACTGCCTAGACTCCCACAAAGCCAGTACTCAAAGCATTTCACTAAAATCAGGAACAAGACAAGGTTGTCTGCTCTCTCCATAGTTGTTCAGAATGTACTAGAGCAATAAGATATAATATCTTATATATAATATATAGATATATAATATCTTATATATAATATATACAAGATCTTATATATATAATATATATATATAATAATGTCTTAGCTAGAGCAATAAGATAACTGAAGGAGATCAAGGGAATTCAAATAAAAAAGGGAGATGTGTAAGTGTCCTTGTTTTCAGATGACAGGAATTTATAAAAGACCCTAAAGACTCAACCAGGAAGCTTTTATAGCTGATAAACAGTTTCAGTAAAACAGCAGGATATAATTGGCACAAAAATCAGTAACCTTTCTAAATACAAATGACAAATGGGCAGAGAAATAAATCCGGGAAACCATACCTTTCTCAATAGCCTCAAAATATCTAATATCTAGGGGTAACTCTTATCAGGCAAGTGAAAGGCTTGCATAATAAATACTTTAAGACACTGAAGAAAGAAATTGAAGAAGACATCAGAAATGGAAAGATCTCCCATGCTCTTGGATTGGTAGAATTAATATCATGAAAATGGCCATCCTTTTGTGGGAGCATAGGCAGTTTGGATGCTCACCTTACTAGACCTGGAAGGAGGTGGGAGGTCCTTGGACTCCCCACAGGGCAGGGAACCCTGACTGCTCTTTGGGCTGATGAGGGAGGGGGAGTTGGTGGGGGA
>NC_022018.1:18524901-18539965 GCF_000317375.1 Microtus ochrogaster | reverse complement strand
CGTACTGGCTTTGTGGGAGCCTAGGCAGTTTGGATGCTCACCTTACTAGACCTGGATGGAGGTGGGTGGTTCTTGGACTTCCCACAGGGCAGGGAACCCTGATTGCTCTTTGGGCTGAGGAGGGAGGGGGACTTGATTGGGGGAAAGGGGGGGAATGGGAGGCCGTGGCGGGGAGGAGGCAGAAATCTTTAATAAATAAATAAATAATAATAAAAGAAAAAGAAAAAAAAAAGAAAATGGCCATCCTACCAAAAGCAATCCTCATTAAAATCCCAGCCTAATTCTTTATAGAAGTTAAAAAACAATATTCAACTTCATATGGAAACATGCACAAAAACCTCACGATATCTTAAACAACCCTGAATAATGAAAGGACTCCTGGAGGCATCTTCACTCCAGATTTCAAGTTGTACCACAGAGCTATAGTCATAAAACAGACATTGATCAATGGAATCAAATTGAAGGCCCAGACATAATTCCACACATCTACAGACATTTGATTCTTATACAAATAATCCAAAAATACACCGTGTAGAAGAGACAGCATCTTCAACAACTGGTGCTGTTCACATTGTGTGGCTACATGAGAAAAGTGGAAATAGGTCCTTATCTATCACTCTACACAAAATTCAACTCCAAATGGATCAAAGACCCCAACTTAAGACCAGATACCCTAAATCTGATAGAAGAAAAAGTGGGGAATAGTCTGGAACTCATTGGCACGGAAAAGAACTTTCTGAGCAGAAGCCAAAAGCACAGGCACTAAGACCAACAATAAAGGAGAGCCCCTGAAGCTGAGAAGCTTCTGTATGACAAAGGAAACCATCATTCTGGCAAAGCAGCAGCCTACAAAGGGAAAACATCTTTGCCAGTTATACACCTGATAGAGGATTAGTATTTAGAATATATAAATAACTAAAACGAAACAAAACCCTGAACAACAAGGAAACAAATAACAACAAAAATGGGCACAGAACTAGAGTTTTCAAAAACAGAAACACAAACAGCTGAGAAACAAAGGAAAGTAAGCATGCTTAGCCATCAGGGAAATGCAAATTAAAACCATTTCATCTTATACCAATCAGAATGACTACGATCAATAAAACAAATGTCAGCAAACTCTGATGAAGATGCCGTGAAAGCACAGCATTCATGGCTGGTGAGAGTCCAGACTGGTGCAGCCTCTATGAAAATAATTGCAAAGTTTCCCAGAACAGATGAAAATTCCACTCTTGGGCAAATACCCAAAGGACTCTACATCTGACCTCAGAAGAGACTTGCCCATCCGTGGTCATTGTTACTCTATTCATAACAGCCCCAAATTGGAAACGGCCTAGACGTCTATCAACTGATGAATGAATAATGAAAATATAGTACATTACACAATGGGATATTATTTAGCTATTAAGAAAAATGAAATTAGGAAAATTTCAGGTAAGCATATGGAGCTAGAAAAAAAATCATCCTCAATGAGGATAACCCAGACCCCAAAGAACAAACATTGTCTCTGAAGATCTGGAGCTAGGAGGCTTGGATGAAAGAAAACATGTGACAATTGTCTTTCTAGATCCGATTGTCTCAATGAATATATTCTTTTCTAGTTCCACGTATTTACCTGCAAATCTTATGATTTCATTTTCCTATGCATCTGAATAGCACTGTATAGTATATGCTTACCACATTTTTCTTATCATCACCTAGAGGTGGAAGGTAAATGCCTGTTTTTTAAGGCAACATGCACTACATTAATAACTGCAAGTAACTAAGGGATTCTGAGAGAGGGAGGGAGGGAGGGAGAGAGAGAGAGAGAGAGAGAGAGAGAGAGAGAGAGAGAGAGAGAAGAGAGAGAATAGTCTTCATGAGGGAAGACTATTGGACATCCGAGACCAAATAGTGAGCCCTGAGAACATATGTACAAGTAACATATAGAATGTGAAGGTTGTATTTATGTATTAGGAACATGAATGTATATCCATATGCACATATATATGTATCGTGCATGTATATATGGTGTGTGTGATAACAAGTAATGAAAAGTGAGGCCACAAATTTGAAAGAGAACAAGGAGGGGCATATGAAAGGGTTTGGAGGGAGAAAAGGGTAAGGATAAATTTAATTATAATTCAGAAAATAAAAAATAAAGCTATAGCCATTATTGTAATTCAATATAACTCAGTCACCAATATATGACATCAATAGTCAAGTAAACATTTTATATAGATTTCTTGCCATTAGAAGAGCCAAGATAATAAGGCATACTTGAAAAATCTGTAATCCTTGAGTCATGCTGTTATAAGAATTGAGGTTTTTTAATAATGGAAAATTGTTGATCATTTAAGTCCGTGCCTACTGCTGATAGTGGTTTTTAGTTTAACACCGGGACATGAAGGCATCAGATGCTCTCAGGGATGAACAATGGACAGTGCATGCACTTATTTTCTCTAAAGAGAGCTGAATTTAGAAAACAAAACAAAAGAATGCAGCCTTTCTCTACAGCCAGTAGATAAGTGCTCTGGCTTCTAGCTACTCCCCTACTTGATACATCAGAACAAAATCTTTCTGCTGCATAATACAAGCTTACTAATAGCAAGAAGAGAGGCTCTAAGATAGAAGCCCAGGTAAATGAGTGACGTCAGCCCGGGATGAGAAATAATGTGTGAATCCTCGTGACCCTGGCACACTCATAACCGTTCCTGAACACCCTATGAGGTGCGTGCAAGTCAGGCTACATGTAAGAGACTAGATGTCCAAAGGCTCGGACAAGGCAGTGACTGGTATCTCCCGGTATACACTCTGGGAGATATCCTCCCACTATGCAGGTGATCTTCCACTATGCATCCAGGTGTTCTCCCGGCAGTATCCCGGGTGGTCCCACAGAACTCACTTAGGTTGGTTGTCTGTCACTATTTACTTAGGTGCTCTTCCAATATGATGACGATTCTTGGCTCCAACTCAACTACACCTGGAATTAACTAAACTTCAAGAACCTGGGTACACCTGTGAGGTTTCTTTTTTTGCTGAATTATTTGAGGTAGAAAGACTGACCCTAAACCCTTGTCTTTTGAAGTGGTGTGAACTACCCTAACTCTGGGACACAGCTGGTGGCAGACCATATAAAGGACATGGAAGAAGGAAATTCTTGCTCCCTCCCTGCACTAAGCCTACTTCTTCAGAATTCGAGCATATACTGAAGAGCAGCTGAGACATCCAGCCTCATAAAATGAAAAATTACCAGATGCTTGGACTTTCTGTCAGGAAATAGCTATTGTTGGACTGTAGTTGGACCATAACCTATAAACCACTCTAGTAAAGAAATAAATATATGTGCATATGTTCCTGCAAATAAATCCTAGTTTATAAATCAATAATTTATAAATCAATTTATCAGTTCTGTTTCTCTAAAGACCCTTACTAATATATCCAATAATTACTCAGGTGTTACCCCGGTATTCATCCAGGTGTTCCCCAGTGCCCACACACATGTTCTTCTAGTATTGGACCAGGTGTTCCCCCAGTATTCATCCAGATGTTTCCCCAGTGCTCACACACATGGTCTTCTAGTATTGGGTCAGGTGCTCTCCCAGTATTTATCCAGGTGTTCTTCCAGTGCTCATACAGGTGTCCTTCAAGTAGTTATACAGATTTGCAGTATTCACACAGGTGTTAGCCAACTATTTCCTAAGGAATTCTCTCAAGATTGACACAGATGCTCTTCCACTATTGAACAAGTGTTATCCCAGTATGGACAGAGTTTAGTCCCAGTATTAACCCAGGGTTTCTCCCAGTACTCACACAACTGTTCTGGTATGTGCCCCAGTGTCTCCCAGTATGGAGCAAGTCCTCTTCTAAATATTCACCAGGTTTTCTCTCATATTTCTAAGGGATCGCTCCAGTATACACCTGAGGGTTTTGCTCTCTGTGCATGCAGCTGTTCTGGCTAGCCAGTCAGTCTAGCTACAGCTTTCCCCCAGTCTTAGTTTAGGGCATTTCTATGGCTATGCTGAAACACCGCAACCAAAAGCAACTTATGTAGGAAAGGGTATATTTCAGCTTACAGTTTCACATTGCAGTATATCATCAGTGGAAGCCAGGCAGGACCCTGGAGGCAGCAGCTGGAGCAGACGCCATGAATTGGTACTCTTTGCTGCCTTGTTCTGCACAACTTGATCTGCCTGCTTTCCTACAGCACCCAGGTCTGGCACCACCTACAATGACTTCTCCTTATCAATCATTTATCAAGACAATGCACCACATTCTTGGCCTTCAGCCAGTCTGGTAGAGACATTTTCAAAATTGAGATTCTATTTTCCCAAATGACTCTAGCTTGTGTTGAGTTGACATAAAACTAGCCAGCACCAATGAGTTCAAGACCATTCCCCAGTATCTCTTCTATTAGATTCACTGTATCTTGGTCCATTTGGAGTTGAATTTTGAGCATGTATATATACATACATACATACATACATACATACATACATACATATATATGGAAATCAGATTCCTGAGGAAGCTGGGGATAGATCTACCTTAAACCCTAGCTGTATCACTCTTGGGGCAAAGGACTTCACATCCTACTACGAAGACACTTGCTCCATAATATTCATTGTTATCCATAATATCCAGATGTGGAAAACAGAGAAAATGTCTTCTACCCCATCTGGGCAGCATACTAGAGCTGACCCTGTTGTTGGGGATGCAGGGTAACCAGCCCTGAGGGCATGATAGCAACAGAGTTGACCCCCTTGTCTGCCATGGGTGGCATGGGTGAGGGAAGGATGCTCTCCTCCTCTGTCCCTTGCTACCTGTGGCAGGTGAGAGAGCTGGACGCAGGGTCATGAGAGAACTAGCCCTGCCCCTTACCACCAGCAGCTCATTAGAGCTCACCCTGTTGTTGCATATCCAGGGGAGCCAGTCCTGAGGGTGTGAGAGCTGACCCCCACCTCCTATGCCCCCTGCAGCAGTCGGGAGAGAGCCCTGTACCTTACAGTAGAGCTTGTCCTGGTGTTTTGAGTGTGGGTGAGCCGGAAGTGAGGACCTGAGATCCAGAGAACTGGCCTGGCTCTGCGCTGCAGTCTGCATTGAATGCGCTAGCTGAGGCAGTGCTGGAGCTCACCTGGGTAGTGATGAAGGCAGGCTGACCAACCCAGCTACCACCCAGACCCAGAATCAGGGCTGTACGCTAGCCCGCCCCAACATCCACCTCATCTATGAACTACTGGAGCAGGTGAAGGGGACGAACCTACAGACCCCAAACAGCAGGACAACAGGATATCCACAGGCGCTCCAGTGACAGTCCATTGGTGGCGGTGCAGCAGAGTCCAGAGGCTCGAGCCAGACCCGTGACTCCTGGCAATGACACTTGCAAGTAAAGATGAAGAGGATAAACTGTGACTCAACAGGCCACACTACAGCTGCCACAAGATTCCCCTCTTTTGTTTTGCTTGTTTGGATTTGGGTTCATCTTTTAAGTTCGGTTTTGTTTTGTGGGGGAGGTTGCGAGGGCAGAGGGAGGATACAAGGGGATGGGGAGATGAGTGACACCAGAACGCATGATGTGAAATCCACAAAGAATCGATACGTTTAAAAAAGAAAATGTCATACATATACAAAGAAGAATATTACTCAGATGTTTAAAAAAATTAAAACCATGAAATTCACAGGTAAATGGATGGAAAAATTCAACCTGAGTCCAGACCCAAAAGACAAATAAAGTATGTATTCTCTTATATGTGGATGTTAGCTGTTAAGTTATAATAAGCAGGCTACAATAACTATTGAGATTAAGTAAAGAATAAAGGAGTGGAAGCAGGGAGGATCTCCCTAGAAAAGGGAAATATACAGATAATTATGTATAGATGGTGGTGGGGGCACTGGAATAAGGGAATCATGCAGGGAAACAGAGAGAAAAGATGGGTAAAGAAGGGAATACAGCTAAAACTAAGGGGTGGTTGAAGGGTTGTATAGAAACCTATTCATATATATATATATGAAAGAAATTTAAATGGAATATAATGGGGAGACAGTGCCACAACTAGAATTCTTTTACTATCAAATGAAGCCTCTAGGACCAGGAAAGGGCCACATCTAATTGGATTGTTGGCAAATGGGCCTCCATGACAACACTTTAACAACCCAGACTATTGCCAAGACAAACTGGTGGTAAGGCCCTATTGCTGAAGACAATACTTACACAACTCATTGAACATGGCAAAGTAGTGCTGGTGCCTACCTAGAGCCTTCATCCCTACGGATTAGTGTTCATAGTACTGAAGTTACTCGGCACATTACCAGAGGAAGCAAACCCAGCTAAAACCCCCTTTGATTTACAGTGGTGACCTCTCTGCAAGATATGTTGATGAAACAGTGGCACAAACGTTGCTGGAGAAGCCAATCACTATCTGATTGGACTCAAGGAATGCTCAGTGGGATGGAACCCATGCCCAGCACTGCTCAGGTGGCTTAGAACCCGAGACTAGATAGACCATGGAAAACCAATACTACTGTTGTGCTAAAGGAATGTAGCAATATGATGTTGTGGAATATTATTTTAACTAGGCAAAGCTGTCACATTTGTTCATACTGTCGAGTATCACTTTAGCTTTGTGAAGGTATGTCACTTTTGTTCCTGCTGCATTTGTTTAAATATGAAAAGATGTGTTGCGTTTGTTTCATTTTGTCTGCCTAAGGCTCCTGATTGGTCTAATCAAGAGCTGAACAGCCAATAGAAAGGAGAAAGGATAGCGGAGTTAGCAGGCAGGGAAAATAAATAGGAGGAGAAATCTAGGCTAGAGCGAGAAAAGAAGGAAAAACAAGAGAAAAAAGAGTGAGAGCCAGGCCAGAGGCCAGGCAGACGCCAGGCAGCAGACGAAAGTGAGATAGACGGAATCCAAAAAGGAAAAAGACCTGAGGCAAAAGGTAGAATTAAGTCCAAAGAGCTAGCCAGAAAAGAGCTAAGGTAAGACTGAGCATTCAAAACTAATAATAAGCCTCATTGTCATGATTTGGGAGTTGGTTGGTGGCCCAAAAGAGAAAGCCTGCTACAATGTAATGGCTCCTAATGAAATTCTGCTGTAATTCAGAGATCAGCATCTTGCTCAGCCATCATCAGAAAAGCTTCCAATAAAGAGGAACAAACTCAGAGACCCACAACTAGATGATGTGCAAAGAATGAGACCTTGGAACACTAAGGGGATGGCTCTGATAAATCACCCCTCCCCCATTGTCTCAGTGACTTCTACTGAAGAGAAGTTGGAAAGGTTTTAAGAACCAGTGGAAATGGAAGACACCAAAAAAGCAAGGACTTCCAGAGACAACAGGATGGACAAACATGAACTCGCAGAGACGGTGACAGCATGCACAAGGCCTGCACAGATGCAAGCCAGATGGGGACCAGCACTGAGAGGGGACGTAGACACAGCCCCATCCCTAGCTCAGAAGCTGCTCCACTGATAACCACTCAGTGGGGACACAAACCACACCTGAGGGCAGGCCCATGCCAAGCAGTAGATGGCCAACACAAACTCGATGGAACTTTGTGAGGGTTTCTTTTTCTTGTCTCACAATGCTTTGTGTAAGCATTTGTTTTTTTAAGCTTGTAGGTCTTTTGCTGACATACTGTGGTTTCTGCTTTTGTGTTTTTATGGGATTTCTATGTGTGTGAATGTATGTGTCTCTAGGTCTATGTGGGTTCTGTTGTACTTTTTCTTTGGCTTTTTTTCTGTTTATTTTGTCCTGATCGGATTTGTTTTTATTTTTCTTTCTTTTTTTAGATGCCTGTTTGCTTGCCCCTCCTTTCCCATGTTGTTTTAGATGAGGTTCTCCTACGTAAATAAACCAAAACGTTCATCAGACCAGCGGAATCATGGATTCCTGGTCGTACATCATGAGTTTTATTTTTGTTGAATTTGATCACATGTCTGTTCTCTCTGTTATAATGAGTGTATCGTTTTCTCCTTTTTCTTTAATGAAGTGAGTTAGATGAATGGACTTTCAAATGTCCTCCCTTTCCTGCTGTCCATGAGAAACTCTGTTTGGTAATACTCTGAATGTTTTTATATAACTGAATGTAATGTGCAATTCCATGACTTAGGAATTTTAAATTATTTTTAAGAGAAAAAAACTTGTACCATTTCCTTATTGAATGTTGTTTGCCAAAGAGTTGTGCTTCTTGCTTCTTTATTTGATACAGTATTTATTATCGAAGATTCTGTCAGATTGAGCATCTGGGCTTAGTTTTCATGAACAGACTTCACTCTAGAATATATTTATGTTAATAAAAGTTTAGTATAACCTTTATGTTAAAACTTACATCTATGTATTAAGGTGTTGTATTTATTCTTTGTTGTCTCCGTCATTTCACAATGCTCTGCGCTTGTTAAATCTGTGCGATGCCAGTGAGTCTACTATTCCTGTGTTTACGCCAGAGTATGATGGCCACTGCTTTTTCCTTCATGCTCAAGTTTGTGTGTTTTCATAAGTTTTCCTTGTTCTGTGTAATTGATTTCTATTATGTATTTTAAAACCATTTTTATCATTTCACTTTCCTTAGGGTTAATGTGCTTTTTTTTTTCTAGCCTTTATAAGTTTTAGCTGCAAAATTGCTCATTAATGCTTTTCTTTCTTCATAATTGGAATCCACATATGATTTCCTACTAAGTAAGGTTTTGGCTATGAACTATGAATCTTGTTATTTTTTGTAATAATTTAGTGCAGAGAATTGTTCTATTTCCTTTATACTTTTTTATGATTATTTGTTTGAGTCTTTTTCTTGTTATAATGTGTTTGTTGGCAAACAGTTGGGTTAGTATTAATTTCTTCCTGTAGAAACACAGTAAGTGACCTCGGTCTTCAAACATTTTTGAGACACTTTTATGAACCCAAATATGGCTGTAGTTTTTTACTATGCCAAGCAGACTGCTTTTCGATGTTTCTTGGATCAAGTTTTTCAGTTCTGTTGTTTTGATCTGCTGTAGTCCTTCTAAAGATTGACCAGATGATTCTATCAGTTCTTAGATGTGTGTGGTAAGATCCATACTTGATTATACTCTGCTAAACCCCTTTTCTTAGTGGTATTAATTTCTGATTTATATATTTAAATCTCTTATTTCTTTTTAGATTGATCTTTGCACCAGTATGAAAAGTCCCTCTTTATCTTGTTTTAAAGTCTATTTATCTATAGTATAAGTAAAGAATCATTTTCCTTACTTTTACTTTCAAATTAAGTCCTCATATCTAAGTATATTGCATATATGTAAACTGTTATAGAGATTAATGACTTTGTTTTGTGTTTTGAAAATCTAAGGCTTTGTTTGGGATATTTAGTTCATTTACATTTACTTGTAAATTTTGACATTGTTAGATTAAAATCTTTGTCTCCTTCTGTTTAACTCATCTGTGTTATATTGTTTCTTCCATTCTTCTTGCCCACTTGTATCAGGTTTTCATTATTTTGTTTCATTGTTAATAATGTACCCATTTTTCAACTTTTCTCTAATGACTCCCCTAAAGAGGGAAGCTCATATGCTGGACACTGTAATCCGGAGCACATGATCACCTTCAGTGTTTCATGGATAATGCTAGGACCTAATAGGTTTTACATTCCGTTTCTCCTCTTCTGTTTCTTATTTTTTTTTGTGTGGAAACTGTTTCTTATTTTTATATACATTTTATTCTTCATATAGTTTCAGCACTGTGAGACCAATCATTACCATCATCATCATTTGTATACTCAATACTTGCTCTTCAAGACATTTTGATGTTGAGTGCTTTCGTCTTAGGGCTTTTTTGATCTCTGGGAAGTGTTAATGTTTACCTTAAATTGCTGGTCTACTGGAAGCAATTTATCTCGGGGTCACTTTTCATAAATAGTGGTTAAAATACTTTATTCCACTATTTAGCCCATCTGAACTTGAACTCATGATATACCTTGGGAGAGAGCTGAGATTATAAGCACACACCATCATGCCCACTTCTATCATATTATTGTGGTTTTAAAATATTTTTCTATTTTAAAGAGCTTCAATACACACATATTTTTAAATTAGTGTAAAAGCATAATTTTACAGGTTTAAATTATGGAATTTTTTCACTATGGAATTTTCAAAGGAATTTGTTTTTGTTAATTTTCCTCTTCCATCTTGCCCCTCTCCATTTCCCTGTCCTTCCTTTGTGCCCGTCTACCCCAGTACTTTCACAGCACCTGTATGCCACTTCCTTCCTCAGCACCTTTCTCTTTACATGGTCCTTTTTCCAGTTTTATGGCCTATTCCTGCACTCACGCCACAATACATATAAACATTAAATCTCGGATCTGCAGCAGGAAGAGAACACGCAGTATTTATCTTTCCGAACCTGTCATATCTCACTTATTTTCCAGTACCATCCACTTTCCTTCAAATTTTATCATTTTGCTTTTCTATATGGATGATCGGATTCCATTGTGTATTCTATAACATTTTTATTATTCAGTCGTCAGTTGATGAACATCTAAGCTAACATTTTTTTGTTATTACCAATAGGGCAACAATGGATACAGATATGGAAGTGCCTCTGTGGTTGGAATATAGAGTGTTTTTGGGTAGATGTCTAAAAGGACCACCCACTGGTTTCCATAGTAGCTGCACAAGTTTACACATCCATTAGCAAAGTCAAGAACCACGCTCACTAGAATTTGTTGACTTTTCTTTCTGGGTGATGGCCATTCTGACTATGATCTTACCCATCTATTGGTTGTTGGGTTTTGCTTGATCTTGTTTAAATTTTGCAGTTGGTTATACATTGTGTCTGTCTGAAATGTAGTTGGCAAACCTTTTTCTATATACTTTTTGCTTTGCTGTAGTTCCCTTTGCTGCACAGATTTTAAATTTTATGTAATCCCATTTTTCAATTGTCAGAGCTATTTCTTATATTGTTGGAGTCCTATGCAGGAAATTCTTGTCTTTGCCTATATCTTGAAATGTTTTCTCTGGATTTTTTCCCTCTAACTGTTCAACACTTTGTATCTTAAAGTACTTGGCCTGTTTTGAATTGACTTTTATGGATGTGAGAGATATGGTTCTAAATACATATTTCTGCAGGTAGATATCCAGTTTTGTGAACTCCATTTGTTGAATAGATTGCTTTTTATTCGCCTTATTTTGACACTTTTGTCAGACATTATGTGACCATAAATTCATGTATTTATTTTGGAATCTTCTATTCTATCCCACTGACTACAAGTCTGGTTTTGTGCCAATACCATGATGAAGCATGCTCTCTTTGCCACTGTGGCTCTGTAGTATAATTTGAGATCAAGGGTTGTGATACCACTAGCAGTATTCTTTCTTTTTGTGGTTTCTGTGTTTGCTTTTACATTTTTATATTTTTCTAGGTCTGTGAATAATGTCATTGGAATTTTGACAGGGGTGGCTTTGGATCTATAAATTATTTTTAGTAATACAGAAATTTCATTATACTAATTCTGCTAGCCCAGAAGCACGAAAGATCTTTCCATTCTCTTGTATCTTCTTCAATTTATTTTTTCACTGTTAAAATGCTTCCATGTATATCTTTCACTTGATTAGGCTTATTCCTGTATTATTCATTCATTTATTTTGAGGCATTGTGAATAAGATACTTTTCCTAATTTCTTTCACAAAAGTATGCTATTGGTATGTATGAGAAATATTATTTTGTATATTTCAGGTTTAATGAAAGTATTTATCATATCTAAAAGTTTTCTGGAGTCTGTAGAGTCTTTTAAATATACAACATATTATCTACAATTAGGGATAATTTGATTTCTTTTATATTTTTATCTCTTTTATATCTTTCTTTTGTCTTATTACTTTAAGACTTCAATAACTGTATTGAATAAGAGTGAAGAAAATTTGGCAGCTACATCTCATTCCAGATTTTAAGTAGAATAAAACGCTCAGGGCATTTTGTTTTTCATTATTTTAAGCCATTTATTACAATGTTAGCAATGTGGTTGTTTTATATAGCTGTATTACTTTGAGATGTGTTCTGTTTATTTCAAACTTCTTCAGGAATTTTATTATGTGGTCATGTTGAACTTTTTGAAATACCTTTTCTGCATCTATTGGAATGGTCACCTGTATCACTTTAATTTTTGTGGATTTTGTTGGAGATAATTATAGATCCACAGTTATTCTCTTTAGCACTTAAATATGTGATGTATCTTGTTTTCTATTTTGTTTGTTGAGAACTTATCATACAATCTATTGATTCTTTGAAAGTCAGTTTTTCCCTCTGTTTTTTTTTCACAATCTTATTTTACATACCGAGCCCAGTTCCCTCTCCCTCCCATCCTCCTACCTTCTTCCCACTTCACCCCCATCCACTCCTCAGAGAGGGTGAGGCCTCCCATGGGGAGTCAACTAAGTCTGTCACATCACTTGAGGCAGGACCAAGCCTCCCCCACCCATGTAACCTGAGCAAGGTACGTCTCATTAGGAAATGGGCTTCAAAGAATAGTTCATGCACTAGGGATAAATACTGGTTCCACTGCTAGTGGTTCCACCAATGGCCCATGCCACACAGCTGTCACCCTTATTCACAGGGCCTAGTTTGATCTTATGCTGGTTCCTCAGCTGTCAGTCTGGGGTCAGAGAGCTCATGCAAGCTCAAGTCAGCTGTTTCTGTGGGTATCCCCATCATGGTCTTGACCCCTTTGCTAATATTATCACTCCTCCCTATGACTGGACTCCAGGAGTTCAGCCCAGTGCTTAGCTGTGGATCTCTGCATCTGCTTCTATCAGTTACTGGTTGAAGGTTCTATGATGGGAATTAATGTAGCCATCAATCTGATTACAGGGGAAGGGCAGTTTAGGTGCCCTCTCTACTATTGCTCAGATTCCTAGATGGCGTCATCCTTGTGCTTTCCTGGGAGTTTCCCTGGGTATCTCTTTCCTTGCTCTCCCTCTCTGTCCTTTATCCAATTCTATCTTCTCAATCCCTCATGTTCTCCTCGCTGCTCTCCTTCTCTTCGCCCACTCCCCTACTCCCCCCATGCTGCCAATTCACTAAGATCTTGTCTACTTCTCCTTCGAGGGGGATCCATGCATGTCTCTCTTAGGGTTCTCCTTGTTCCTATCTTCTATGAGGTTGTGGGCTATAGGCTGGTTATCTTTTGCTTTATGTCTAAGATCTGCTTATGAGTGAGTACATACCGTGTTTGTCTTTCTGTGTCTGAGTTACCACTCCCAGGATGGTTTTTTCTAGTTCTATCCATTTGCCTGCAAATTTCAAAATGTCATTGTTTTTATCCCTGAGTAGTAATCCATTGTGTAAATGTACTACATTGTCTTTATCCATTCTTCTGTTGAGGGGCATTTGGTTGTTTCCAGGTTCTGGATATTACAAATAATGCTGCTATGAACATAGTTGAGCAAACACCCTTGTGGTAGCCTCTGGTTGTTTTTAAGATATTTTTCCATGCAGTTTTATTTTGTGTTCCAGGAATATTTATCCTTATTTTTGAATTTTCCTTCTTGAAGGTTTTGGAGTTTAATGGTCTATGTCTTTAAAAAGCCTCTTATTTTATTTGGAGTAGCATCTTAAAATTATTATGTTATTTATTCATGTGTGCACATTATGTGTGTCCATGTGTACATATATGTATGTTGGGGGTAAGCATGTGCGGTGGTGTACCTACGGATGTCAGAGGACAACTTACATAACTGATATTCATTTTCCACCACGGGGGTCTCAGCAATCAAAGTCAAATTGTTAGGGTTCATGGCAGGTGACTTTAATTATCCTGGACCATTTGTGGCTCTAGAATCATAATTTTTTATCTCTTCAAATATTACTGAAGTTTTATTCTCTCCCTCCATTTCTTCTGGAGACTCCAAGTATACATTTCTTGGACATATTCACTGTGTTCTCTGTGTTTTTTTATGTATTATCTTCTTTGGTGTACTCTGTTCATCAATGTCAGTATTTCAGATTATTCTGCTTCAGAGTTCACACCCTTAAGCTTGTTTGAAATCTGCAGTTAAATCAATACATTGTGTTCTTAAAGTCCAATCTTGACTTTTAAAGTATTTTAGTATAATTTCTTTATTTTCTTCTTCTCCATTGACCAGATTAATTATAATTATTTCAAAGCCCTTTTCTGCTACTTCTAGCCACTGCAGTAATTTCACATACAGTGGTTTTTAGAAACCATATGCTCTTTAGAACGTAAGTCTTTGTTTATCTACTTCTCTATTTACTTACTCATTAGGTTCTTGACATATGTGTAGTTTAGGCTGGCGTTGGGCTACTCTTGCCTCACCCTCTGATACTTACAGTTGTGTGCCACCATGCATGGCTTCTGAGTAACATTTTTATTGAATTTGGGATATAATGAATTAAAAAAGCATAAAGACTCCAGACAATAGTTTTACCCTATCAAATTTCCTCTCTCCTTTTTGGGTACACAAGAAAGACTATTCACAAACTATATAGATTAGGGCGTGGCTTAGCACACATTGGATGAGGCCCATGCATCTCTGTATAGTGGTCTCCCCAGCCACAAGCTCTCACAAAGCGGCCTGGAAAGACCTTAATTTTCTTATTTTTTCTGCTCAATCTGAAACTCTCAGTTTCCTTTTTAGGCAAACTCTATCATACTCTAGAATGGAAGTTTACTTTGCCCATTGTCCTTTGCATTGAAGACAGTCTAAAGCCTTTGTGCCATCACTCTGGAAGCAAAGGCAGGGGGATCACTGCCGATATGAAGCACAGAAAATTTCAGGCCAAATAGGAGGGCTACACAGCAAGACCCTATAAAAAACAAAACAAAACAAGTTGAGTGAAGTCACTTAACAATATTAAACTAAGTATTTTAAAACTTTATGGCAGTCGGATTAATTTGGGAAGAATCTAGTAATCTTTATTTAAATCAAAGAGAGAATATTTAATGTTTTTAATTTAAATATGGCCTTTAAAATGTTTTTCAAATTACCAGTAATATAAGAAAATCTCCAGTCCCTCCTATCCTTCTTGGGCTCTCTGCAGGGCCTCTACTCCCTGCATACTGCCTCTTTCTTCCTATCCTACCCAGCTTGCATCCAGAACC
>NC_022018.1:18510871-18518255 GCF_000317375.1 Microtus ochrogaster | reverse complement strand
ATGGACGGAGGGGGGAGGACCTTGGACTTTCCACAGGGCAGGGAGCCCTGTCTGCTCTTTGGACTGGAGAGGGAGGCGGAGAGGAGTAGGGGGAGGGGAAGAAGGGTGGGAGGAGGGGGAGGGAAATGGGAGGCTGGGAGGAGGCGGAAAGTTGTTTTTTTCCTTTTCTCAATAAAAAAAAAATAAAAAAAATCTCCATAGGTTACAGGAAGCAGTTTTTACTTAGCATACAGCAAACATGCCATCTCTTTCTGCACATAGTGCTTCCTAAGCTTATCCTGGGCTTGGGGACAGGGAAACACCTGCCTGGTTGCAGAGAAGAAGAATGTGAGGAGATAGGTGGGCTGCTGGCTCTGACCTCATTTCTGGGTCTCTGTAGAGTGGCAGTTGGAATCCTGCTGTCCTTATTAAGTGAGAGTCCAAGAAGAAAAGATCCCAAGTGAAGAGTACATTGGCAATTAGGTAACCTCGGGAGTGTAGATGCCCAATCAGAGCTGAGTGAGTAACAGTTGTCAGTGCATATGAACTGCCCGAAGGACAGGGAGTACAGCCGACTCACCAAGTAGGTTAGTCCCCTATGAAGAATGGGATCCTGTGTTTCATAGTATCTTATTTAAAGCATCCCCAACCACCTTGGTTTTTTTGTTGTGTATTTCTGCAGTGCACAGGATTGTACTAAAGGGTGTGCATGTGAAAGTACATACTGTAAATACCAAGTTTCATCCCATCCTCCACCTACTCCCTGCTCCCACGCCTTTATATTTAAAGTCAAAGCATAAGGAAGGCTCTGGAACACTCCTACTGGCAAAAAAGAAGGAATTAGAAGGTACTGACTCATCAATTGAGTCTGGCCAGAGAATGCCAGAGCCATTTCAGGCCTTGCTCGAGCTCCCTAGCTTCTCCAAATCTCAGATCCTTCTTTAACATTGAGAATCCTTACACATATAGCACACACACACCATGCAATCACATGCCATATATACTCACATTATACATATATAAGCTATATACACCTACACCATAGACACACATCATACACACACAGTATACACAAATGATCACACACGTCAGATACACATCCACATGTAATAATATAGATATATACATGATACTCAATTCACACACATACCATATACATAGCTCATAGCACGTGCGCATGCGCGCGCACACACATACAAATAAATAAATCTATATACAGGGCTGGTAAAATGGTAAAGGCACTTGCTCCCAAGCCTTACAACCTGATTTCTATGCCTGAGACCCACATGATAGAGAGAACCAACTCCCACAAGTTGTCCTCTGACCTCCTAGTGCATGCAAGCATGTCTGCCCGTGTTTGCATGTGCACATTCTCACCACACACAAGTAACGACACACACTTTTTTTAAAGGAGTCTTTGCAACTTCCTTGTCTTGCCGTGTTCCTCCGTTAGTGCTTGGATGTCAGCCCACACTAGACTATTCTTGACTTCACAATCCTTATCTCATTCATAGATTCAGCCAACCACAGATGGAAAGTGCTTAAGGAAGAGTTGTGTTTGTACTGCACATGTAGTTTTAAAACCGTCATGATTCCCTAAACAATATAGTATTGTGGCTTTTTGTAGAGTCTTTACATATAGAACATTTACATAGTATTAGGTATTTTCAATTTTCAAGGGTTTCACCATCTGCCCCGGTTTGGTCTCATCTCAAAATCATCTCAGGGGCAGGGTTCAGAGGTGCCACCGCCAGTGCTGAAGATGATATCACATACACAAGAAACACAGTGACCTTCTAGACAGGAGGCTGGACATCCACAGCTTGTGGTGTCTACAGAGCAGCTGCAGGCACCCTGGGGTGCACACTGAGGGGCACACGCCTGCGCTGCTCTGTGAACGGGCCATTTTCTCCACACCTCCAGAGTCTTTGCTTGTATCATGGATCTCTTCCTGGAAGAGTGCGCTTGCCCGGCCTCTTGTCTCTTCCTATCTCTGTTTATGATGATCTGCTTATTTTTAGCATCTCTTTCTCCCTTGTATCACTCTGTCAAATATTTCTGGTTCCAGCCAGATGTGACCTTTCTTCCTTTATACTGCTGGAACTCTTGGCTTGTGTCTCTCTTGGGACTTTTAGTATAATCTGTGTTGAAGAAAAGTTGCCTGTGTACTTGTCTTGTCCCTCTTATTAGACAGACGGCTTTAAAAAAAAAAAGGAACTATGAAACTTTTAAATCCACAGCTGGGCTCACTAAAGTCTTGCAAATACTAGTCAGCTAATAAATATTCATTAGATTAAGTGACAGCAACATGTGGCTCCTGGGCAGGTCTGCTGTCTGTTTACTGTTGGCCAGCTACAGGGTGGCCTTCCCGTCAACTTCCTCTAAACACTCACATGAAGGGAATATTTGCAAACTGTGCAAGAAGGAGTTAATATTCAGGATAAATAAGTAACTCAAATGAAACAATAGTCAAGCAGAAGGATTCTATTTTTAAATGGTTAAGAGGTAACTTTCCTTTGAGAACCCCATCCATGCCTGTGCTCTTGGGAATGGCTTTCCCCACCGTGATCAAAATCTATATTAAAATTTCTTAATAAACTCCAACTCTGCTCCAAAAATGAAAATAAAACTGGGCAAAAGATTTCCATAGATGTTTCTCAAAAGACGACCACGAGGTCAGTAGGCAGGTGAAAACTCTTGTCAGGGACCTTCTGCTGCAGCCACCACCTCCCTCTAGTAAGGATGGCTGTCCTCAGAAAGCCACTGCTGCTGCTGCTGCTGGGAATCTGTGGAAAAGTGAACTCTCACACATAATGTTTATAGGAACATGGGTTAGTGAGGTCAGAGGGAATCTAGAACTGCCGTATGCCCCAGCAGTCACGTTACATACACGCATATATATGTATATGTACATGAATATACATACATATGTTGTGTTCATTATGTAACCAAAGGAAATTACATCGGAATAGTGAGGGGACCTCTGTATCGCCATGTTTGTTTTTTTTTTGTTGTTTTTTTTTTTTTTGCAGTACTACTAACAGTAGCTAAGGAATGGAAAGAATGCCAGTGTCCTTCACACACTGAATAGAGAAAGAAAACGTGCACTATGTGTATAAATCATGGAATACTATTCAGCCATATGAAACAGACTCTGAACATTTGCATGAGTGTGGATGAAACTGGAGGTCAGTATGTTAACTGAAATAAGCCAGGCACTGAAAGCCTGTATCCATGATTTCACTGATGTGGGGAATTCTGAAACAGTGAGGAGTGGGGAGAACGGGGACAGACGTATAGTTAGGAAGGAACATAGAGGACCAAGTTTTCCCTGTCTGTGCTCCCAGACTGACTGTGATTGCTCACTGCCCCTTGCAGGTGAAGTATATCAGGAATCCTTTACATAATTGGCCAGTTAGATTGGGGAGTGATCCCTTCCCAATGACTGTCAAAACTCTGGGTTTATTGGCCTTGTTGCTGTCGTTATTATTTCTAAGTGAGAATCAAAGGGGAGTTTTCATGGGGTAAACATGGTAATTAATTATATGACAATGTACCTCCTATGACTACAGGTAGTTGATTAATACTGGGATTCACACTGAAACCATTTTTGTTACAATTTTTGTTACAGAAATGAGACCTAGACACATCAAAAATAAAACTGGATTATAATCAGAAATTGCATTTAAGATAATACTGTATTTGTAGGCAGTGAGTGGCCCGGGAGGTTGGATATAAGCACCATGAATTTACTTCAGGATTAAATACATAATTGAGGGGTGGAATAACTGAAATTTTCTGTCCTTTCATTAAATTATAGCTACAGAAATCAACCCATCTCCAACCTAAAATTTACTTAATCAAGAAGTAATTTAGCAAACTAGCATATTGTCCCCTGTGTGTATGGTGTGCATACATGTGTGTATGAATGTTCACGTGTGCGGGTACACATGCATATGGAAGCCATGGGTTGACATCACGTCTTCTTATACCTTTTCTATTTTATTGAGATATGTTGTCTTGCTAAACTTAAGCAAGCTGGCTATCTAGACCAGCCAGAATTGGCAAGCTCCAGGTGTAGCAAGAGAGCTCACCTGCCTCTGCCTCTTGAGTGCTGCTCTAGGCAGACGTCACACCTGTCTGATTTTGCATAGGCTCTAGAGATCTTAATCGCAGTCCTTTTGATCAGGAAGTTAGGGCCACAGAGCGATTTCCCTGGCCCAAATTTTCCATATTTTATGAAAAAAAAACCTTACAAATTTGGTTTACCAGCATATTTTCATGAAACAAGATAGACTTTAACATTGATTTTTCTTCTCTCGGGCCCTTACATTCAAGGCAGGGTTAATAATGACAAGTCATAAGCTTTGGCCTATTGCTGAGTCAGGAGAACCTTGAACACAGTGCTCAACCGTATTGTTTAATAAATATGCTTTTCAATCATTTTATTAGCATGGAAGGGAAATAAACTGGAAGGAACTGCTTAGGCACCGTCTACAACAATGAAGACTGTCTGTTATCTCAGTAAGAACTACTTCCCGGCAAGAACGAGGCTAGGTCTTATTCATATCGCAACCACACAGATTCCACACTAAACTTACAGACTTTAATCCAAGCATCTCAGTGTGTAAAGTGAGATATATGCTACACGTACTACACACAGGTACCTGGGCGATGTGTTTTCATGTACTTTCTATGTTCCATCATATTCAATTAAAGAAAAATCAATTAAATTACACATTAACCTTTGCATTAATTGACCCCCTGCAGGGTGCAGGAAGAGATGAGCTATGGGCCAGCTGGAGGAAAGCAGTGTTAACACAAAAGGTGAATGAAGAGAGCCAAAGAAACTGGGGAAGACTCGCCTTGCTCTTCTGCAGAAGACTTGAGAGGAAGAGCCCCCAAGGCCCCACTGTGTCAGCTCTGGAACCACCGTGAACACAGTTCCTGCCTTAGCTGAGTTCTATCGCTCTGATAAACATCATGACCAAAAGCAACTTGGAATGGACTTATATCAACTTATAATTCCACGTCATAGTCGATCAGGAATGGAAGTCGGAGCAGGAACTAAAACAGGGCAGGGACCTGGAGGCCATGGAAAAATAGTACTTGCTGGTTTTCTCCCCATGGCTTGCTCATCTGCCTTCTCATAGCACCCAGGACCACCAACCCAGGCACGGCACCACCTGCAGTGAGTGAGTCCTCCCACATCTGTCATCAATCAAGCAAGTGCACTCTGGGCTTGCCCACAGGCCAGCCTGCTAGGGGCATTTTCTCAGTTGAGGTTCCCTCTTTCGAAGTGACTCTAGCTTGTGTCAAATTGACATAAAATTAATTACCCCAATTATAATTAAAAATAAATGTTAGCAACTCAAACAAACAAACTATGTAACACATGCCAGCACTGGGGTTTTATTTGATTTCCACAGTCTGATGATAAACCCCTATTGCTGAAAATACTGTATGTTTATGTCACAGAACATGGATAAACAGAGCTGATGCTCACGGAAAGCTCCATTCATACTGACCCATGCACACTGACCATATGCAGAGTGCTGGAAGGCACAATACACACTATTGGGAGAGAAAAGTAATCAATCTCACCCAGGTAGGAACTCTGTAAGTGACAATAACAACTTTCCAAGAAGATAATCCTACTGGTACAATAGTGACATAAATATTATAGGAATAACCAACCACTTTTAAAATTGGACTTAACGCCCATGAAATGGAACTCATATATGACACTGTTAATAAGGCTGAAAACCTGAGATTAAATAGGCCATAGGCCCTGCAGGGCTGTGCTCAGGAGTACATGCTCAATGCAAATTTGATTACGTATTTTTTGTCTGCCTTCAAAAATGTTTTTAAAGGGGGAGAAAGAGCATGAAGTTGGGTGAGTAAGGAGGTGGAGGAGGACCTGGGAGGAGTTGGGGAAGGGGGAACATATGATATAAACATGTTGTTAATATTCATAAAAAATCAAATAACACAAAAACCGAAATCCACATACATTATGGAATAAACAGTAAATACTTGTAGAGATGCTAGTGCTTTTAAAAAAATTCTTCTTTTCACATAGTTTAAGAGACTTCAGGCTTCCTGGCCATACACAGTGGCATCTGAAGGGACATAGAGACTTGAGAAGAGTTTGCCAGTGACCTGAAGTTCCCACAGAGGGTGGAAGCTCTTACACTACACAATGTATTAGACAAGCAGAACTGAGGTCTAAATATTCTTTTACCCAAGAGATTAAACTATTTGGAAATGTAGGCAGCACTCATAGTTATTAAAATGTAGACAAGGAGAAGGAGCAATTTTGTTAGCCTATATTAATAAACGCACAAAATGAAATTATATCAAGTGAGCCACTATGGCATTTTCATACATAGAAATAACACACACATGACCATTTCTGTCCCCGTACCCCTGCCTCTCCCTTCTGTAATTCTGGTAGTAAAACTTTCACTCTCGTATCCACACACACACACATGCACACACAAACACACAGACAAGACCCTTATCACAAATATGAGGGAAGCATGCAGTGCCTGTCACTGTGAGATACACACACGAACACACACGCACACACACATGCACACACGCACAGACCCTTAATCACAAATATGAGGGAAAGCGTGCAGTGTCTGTAATTGTGAGTCTGGCTTATTCCCCTTAGCGACATGACCACCTGGCCACCATTTTCTTTCAGGTGCTATCTTCTCATTCTCCTTTATGACTAAATGAGACTTGAAGCCTTAAATAACTACTTTTTATCAATAAAAAAAAACTGGGAGTCAGATATTGGGGTAAGAACCTGAAAGACCAGAGAAGTAGGGGACCAGCCACCAGTGACTTCCTATTTCTTCCATTCCTTCCTTCAAAAAGGGCCTTCTCTCAGCCCTGCCTTACTATTTCCTGTCTCCTATCTATCTACAGTCCTCCAAACCTCTATGGTTGATTTTGATTTGCTAGTGGCTAGCTTTGCCCTTAGACTCTGAGCAAGCTTTATTTGTTAGAACACAATCAAAATATCACACAACAGAGACTCTTGCATTTTCTTTATCTGTTCCTCCATTTGACACCTAGGCTGATTCAACTGGACTACCAGGAACAGTGCAACAATAAATACTGATATGCTGGTATCTTTATATTAAACTGACTTTGATCCTTTTGGTTATACACCCAGAAGTGGTACAGCTGGATCATAGTGTAGGTCTGAAAAAGAGTATTAATTTAGACTCAGGACCCATTTCCAATTGGCAGAGGAATTTCCTTTCAGATCTTGAGCTGTTCTACACCCTTCTGTCTCCCCAGACCAGAGAGCTATCCGTCGTGTGAACTGTTGTACACCCCTCTGTCTCCCCAGATCAGGCAGCTATCTGTCGTGTGAACTGTAGTACAC
>NC_022018.1:18488718-18510681 GCF_000317375.1 Microtus ochrogaster | reverse complement strand
CTATCTGTCGTGTGAACTGTTGTACACCTCTCTGTCTCCCCAGACTCTCCTATCTGTCGTGTGAACTGTTGTACACCTCTCTGTCTCCCTGGACCAGACAGCTATCCATCATGTGAACTTTGCTTCTGTCACGCTCAGGAGAAAGCTCCTCACTTCTCCAGGAACCATCCTTCCTACTCAAGTCATGATCATTTTGGTCTCTTCTTATGCATGTATTTTCATCCTTTCTCTTCCAAAGATCCGAGGAGAGAATAAATCTGTTTGGCAGGCAGTTTTAAATGTCTTATCTGCTGTTCTCGCTTCTGGTTCCTGCTTCCTTTGCTTGGTTGATGTGGAAGCCTCGGGGTCTGGGGTCATCTGCCTTCCTGTTTCTGGCTGAAGAGACAAACTTGACAATCCCTGTCTTTCAGTGTGACTGAGCCTCAGGTCACAAGTTCTTTTGTTATTGTAACTTTTCTTTTACGATCCCCTTACTTTTTCCTCCTTTATGAATTCTCTCATTTTTAGTTTTTCTGTTAGTTTCTATTAGTTTGGGGTATTAACAGTAATTTCAAGTATGTGTGTATGGTGAGTTTTCTGGGTTTTTAAAATTTATTTGTTTTTGCTGAGAGCAGATTATAATCTTTACTAGTAGAATGGATGTAAAAGCAATTCCTTACATTTCAACTCTGGTTATCCCACCTAATTAAAATGAGCCTTTTAGAAATTATTTCTGTTTGTTTTTACTGTACAAAGTAACACATAACCTGTTAGTACATTTTGAAATCTAAAAACCTAAAGTCTTACTTTCACGAGTCAATACTGCCCTCCCCAATCCTCTTAATCCCCCAAAGAGACTACCCAGAGGCAGCCAACCAACTGCTAGATGTCTCTCGCCATCCCAAGTAAGTGATGATCCTGTTTCTTGGCATGGGTGTTTCTGAGAATGCAGAGAGTAGCATGGGCGATGAGAGCTCATCCCTCGCCCTCCACTTGCTGCTTCACTGGAGTGGAGAAGCACTGGGGGGGGGGAGCCGCCTGCGATGTTTACACCAAGGGAGGGGTGCTATGTCTTATGTTGTTCAGTCAGATAGTATACTGAAATCATTCCCTTTTCTGTACAGTTCTTTATTCTTACTAGAATTAGTACTCTCCATTATATTTTTATTTCCTTAGTTTCTGTGTATCTATCTCTGGATAAGTTTCCTTGTGTTGTAACATATCAAACAACTAAAAATAACATCCCCAGAAGCCAAACAGAGCGAACCAATTGGTTCATTTTTCCAGTTGTTAGAGATCCCTCTCCTACAACTTTGATTCCCTTAGCTCGCATGGGAAACTGCTGTCTAAGGATGCTGTGCTGGGACCTCCCCTCTCTAACTCCTGGGTGTCCGCTGGCTCCTACATCTTGTTTCCCATGTCTCAGGCCTTTTTTTTTTTCTTCAGCAACTTCCTCTTTCATGCAGAGTCCATTTCTCAGCAGTTTCCTGGGAACAGGCAAACACAGGAGACAAGTTTTTGAGCATTTGAATATTTTATAAGATGTCAGGATTGATTGACAGCATGCCTGGGTCGAGTATTTTAGGTTTGAAACAACTCCTCTTGAGCATTTTGAAGACATTTCTCAGCTGCCCTCTGGCTTCAGGCATAGTCAGTGAGAGAGCTAATGCTTCCTGACGCCGCTGGACTCTGGCAGTTTTTCTTTGCTTGTTTGTTTCTTTCAGGAGGATTTTGAGATGGTAAGTTACTACCACTCACCAATGTGACATGGGTCTTTCCTTGTTCATTATGTTACAGCCTCTGTCAGTCCAGGAATTCTTAGACTTTAATGTTGGGGACATTAAAAAACCCTGCTCATTTCCTCCTCTGTCTACTCTAGGACTTCCCTCCCCTCTCTAGCACTTACAAATAACTTCAGTTACTAATCATGTGCTTTATAGGACTGTTTAGGCCAAAAGACTTACTTAAATATCTTTCTTGACAGCTTATTAGGGAGGAAGAAGCATGCAATGACTTATCTTACTCCTCTGGTTTTTATAATGCATTTAAATGAAGACATCCCTGCTATGTCCTTGCAAGGTTAGCTGTACCATTTTAAACTATACCAATAATATTAAGGATGCTGTGATTTTTAGTAACAATGTCTCCCATTGTGTCTTTTTCTCTGCCAGGGTTTTCCTTGGATCACAACAGAATCTACCTCTTAGTGCTGTGAATATTAAATAAGTCACAACACGGAGTGCTGAGAGAAAACATGATGCTCACTCAATAAATGGAAGTGTGCTTCTTCTGTTATTGTCAACCACCCAAGTATACAGAGTGTATATGCTCGTCTTTGAGAAAAGGACAGTGACATAGTTAGTTAGGTAGACCCAGCTCTTCTGGCTCCAAAGAACATGCTCTTCCTTCCATTGTAGCATTTGTGTAGGTATTCCTGTCTTCCTTGCCATCTGACAAGTCAGGAATGGCTCCGCAACCACTGAAGATACTCCCAAAGTTCATAGAAGATTTTCTGCTCTAAATAAGTTAAATATTTTCTGTATTGGAGGCAAGGACTGGAGCGAAGCATTTCTGATATCAAGACTTGATCAGCGTTATCCGAAATCAAGGCTGTGGTGATTTTTGGGTAGTGGTACATAGGAAGCATTGCTAATTGACATACGTGGTTTGTGCCAAATAAGAAAAATGTATTTCCTGTGCCAGAAAATGTAAACAGATTTTCTCTGTTCTTATCTATGTGTGTGTTGTTCCTACATGTGTGAACATATGCTCCCTTGTATGTGCATACCTGTGCATATGTGTGCACATGTGCTTGGCATACTACAGGTTAACATCCAGTATCTTCCTTGACCATTCTCCACCTTGATATGCTGCAGAAAGAGCTCACTGATTCACCTAGTCTAGTTAGCCAGCTTGCTTAGGAGACCCCTGCCTCTGCAGGCATTTGCATAGATAAGAGGGGTCCAGACTCCCCTTCTCACACTTGCCCTGCATGCACTAACTCACTGGGCTATCTCCCTGCTCCTGACTGTGTTCTGTGGGCATCCTCCCATAAAGAAAGCTCTGCTTGCTGTCCAGACCTTGACTGTTTCCCTGACATTCACTGCTTTAGTTCTTTTCTTGTTGCTTAGACAAAAGCAGCATAAGGAAGGGGAGAGAGGTTATCTTGGCTCATCATTTGAGGATCCAGTCCAACATGGCGGGACATCTTGGTGACAGTAACTTGAGGCAGCTGGTCAGTCTACAAGTGTAGTGAGGAAGCTTCCTCCTCTTTATTCAGTCTGGGATCCCAGCACATGGAATGGCACCGCCCACATTTAAGGCTGATCTTGTCACCTCTATTAATCCAATCTAGAAGCTCCCTCCTAGGCATGCCCAGAAAGTTTGTCTGCTTGGTGATTGTAGATCCTGTCAAGCTGACAAAACAGCATTAACCACCAGACCACAAGAACACAAGAAGCCCAGCCCTTTGTCTCCTGACAAAATATTTTTCTTTTTCCCTTCCTTCCTTCCTTCCTTCCTTCCTTCCTTCCTTCCTTCCTTCCTTCTTTCCTTCCTTCCTTCCTTCCTTTTTTTTTTTCCAAGACAGGGTTTCTCTGTAGCTTTGGAGCCTTTCCTGGAACTCACTCTGTAGAGCAAGCTGGCCTTGAACTCACAGAGGTCTGCCTGTCTCTGCCTCCTGAGTGCTGGGATTAAAGGTGTGCGAAGCCACCACCAGGACCCTGACAAAGTATTTCTTGAAGTAGTAATGCTAACATAAGTTAGCTTGAGCAGAGAAGGAGCTCCACCTTTTTGCCACTTAAAAATCTCTTTAAACATCTGATAGATGTTGGTGAGGCATTGAAGGAGGACCCCAAATATGTGGCACAGAGAGGAAACGGGTCAGATTCAGGACTGTGGAAATACAAGAGGCAGTGATGTCCAGCAGAATGTTAACTGTTGCCGTGGGCTTGCTTCCCCAGCAGTACCATTCTCCCCAAAAGTCAGACTCCTGAGAAACTCCTACATTTGATACCAGTAGGAACCGAACTGGAGAACAGCACAGAAGAAAAGCACACCACTCCCATCATGCATCCTAACTCCCACTGTCCCTAAGGCTCACTTCAAAGATAAAGGGTGCCTAGATCAAGAGCAAGTGGAAGAGTCGGATGCGGTCAGCACACAGGAAGGCTCAAGCAAGAGGACCTGATACAAATCCAGGGACAACCTGGTCTATATAATGATTCCGGGATTATACAGGGAGCTCCTGTCTCAAAAGAAGGCAAGCAGACATCAACAACAACACTGTCAAAGCCAAGGAGGAAGAGAAGGCACTCTCTCAGACTGAGTGCCCACTACAATCCGGGTGTGCTTAGACCCTTTTCATGTTCCTGCTTGAATTCTCGGACTTGGTGAGGCACTCATTTCTGTTCTTACTTTTCAGTGAGGAAGCCAGGCCATTTTTGTCATACAGAAAACTATATAACTTATAGGCACGAGCTTGAATTATATTCAGTCTTAGGTTGGCTTTCAAGTCTGTGTTAGTGGGGTATGGTGGCATAAGCTTGTAATTACAGCATTTGGGAAGTTGAGGCAGTGAGATCTGTCATTTGAAGCCTTTCTGGGCTATGGAGTGAGACCCATCCCCCATTTCAGAAAATAAAATCTATGCTCTTTCATCTATCACTCTGCACATGTGAGTGTACACACACACACACACATGCACACACACACACGTCCAAACATGTGCACACATACAGCTGCTGCAACGTGATTGACCCAGACAGAGGCAGTGTAAGGTCATTACAACAGGGTAAATTCAGGCTGCTCTATTGAGACCCTGCCTCTTTCGATTACTAGGGGGTGACTGCACTTTGTGGTGTGACTCTGTTTGTCCCACCATAAAGTGGGAGAATACTAGAACCTACTTCATAACGCTGCTGCAAGGCATGAGCCCTAGCTGAAGCAGAATGCATTCAGTAGCCAAATCCTATTTCTGCAGCTCCCCCACGAGGGTGGCACTGTCGGTGATTCAGGTAGAGTCTTCTGGAACACTGGTTTCAAACAGTCTTGGTTTTCAGCCAACCCCCTTTTAAGTAAGACCGGTTACAATGTATGCTTAGCAATGGGAGAAGACATGCATTTCAAATGATGCGCCAACTGGTGCATGTGTGTAAAGTGTTGATAGTGAATCCAGCGCAAGGCTCCATGAGACAACACTACTGTAGTGCCTGGGGAAGGGGGCAAAGAAGGACTCCCGGAATTGGAGCTTGTAAGAATGATTGCACTGCATTGCGACCTTCTGGGTACATTAATTGTGATTCTTTTTTCTTGACTTGATACAAGCCAGGGTTGTCTTGAGAGAGGGGACTTTACTTGAGAAAAATAGCTCCATTAGCTTGGCCCATAGGCAAGTCTGTGGAACATTTTTTAGAGGATTGATGTGGGAGCACATGGCCACTTGGGCAGGTGGTCGTGTGATGGAGGAAGGTCATTGGTTAAAAAATAAAGAAACTGCTTGGCCCTGATAGCTTAGAACATAGGTGGGTGGAGTAAACAGAACAGAATGCTGGGAGGAAGAGGAAGTGAGGTAAGACGTCTTAGACAGAGGCCATGCTCCCCTCTCCCAGGTAGTCGTGATGAAGCTCCGACCCAGGATGGATGTAGGCTAGAATCTTCCTGGTAAGCACACCTTGGTGTGCTGCACACATTATTAGAAATGGGCTAGTCCAGGTGCGAGAGTTAGCCAAGAAGAGGCTAGATATAATGGGCCAAGCAGTGTTTAAAAGAATAGTTTCCGTGTAATTATTTCGGGTAGAAAGCTAGCCGTGCAGGCGGCCGGGTGCCGGGGACGCAGCCCGCAACTCCTACGGGAAGCAACCCCACCACTCCTAATACAACAGTCGTGGGTGCTATAAAAAAAAAGCAGTCTGAACAAGTCAGACGGAGCAAGCCGTGTTCTCCATGACTTCTGCTTTAGTTTCTCCTTCCAGGTTCCTTCCCTTCATGAAGAACTATGAGCTGTAAGGTGAAATAAACCCTTTCCTCCCCAAGTTTCTTCTGGCCATGGTGTTTAATGCAATCATAGAAGCTAAACTAAGGCACATTCTAACTGGAAAAACAACCTCATCTATTTTGTTAAACACCGATTATAGCACCCCTGAGTAAAGAATTCTGAAACCAGAAAGTGGCTATAATTTGAATACATCATCTTTATAAAATTATCTAGTTCACTTATTTATTAACAATTTTATATACATAATATATATGTTATATCCACTCCACTGTCATCTTTCTCTTCCTCTCCCCTGGCCTTTCATAGCATCTCCTTCCAGGCTTCTTTTGTTCTTTCTGTTTGACCCACTGAGTCTAACTAGGGTTGCTTGTATAACACGAGCACGGAGTGGGGACAAGTCAACCAGGGCCACATCATCGAGAAGTGACCTGCCCCCCCCCATCATGCCCCACAAACCCATCATCGTCATGCTGACTTATGAAGGAGCGAGTCGTCATCGCCTCTGTCCCTGGTGGACTGCTGAAGGCCCGAGCTGGTGCAGATATTCTGCCAAGAACACTGCAGCTGTGTGTTCGTGATTAGGCACGATGCACACGTCTCTCTGGTCACTCCCTCGCTTGCCTGGCAGAGGGCACTGAGGATAAACGAAGCGGATCTGACTCAAGGGTGACAAGTGTGTAAAAGTCAAGAGAAAGCTTTCTTGGCAAGCCGGAGCTGGGGTCGCAGAAAGCGTCTCTCATTTGATGCTCATTCCCGTCCCACCCCGCAGCTTTGGAAAGAACACAGAAGTAAGACAGGCCTGAGGATGGGGTTCATGTCCTGAACGTCATGCCTCACACGCAGATGTGGACTCGGGTCGTGAGACTTACGTTCCCAGCTCAGCCTCTTGTTCCCTGCAGCCTTCAGGCAAGTCATATGAACCGCCTGGGCTTCTGAACATCAGGGCCTTTGTACCCTCAGCTCCTTTCATCCCCACGTCCCACACTTCTGCTATGGCATTCCTTTGCTCTTGGGCTGGAATTAATCTAAGAATCCAAGGAAGCATCTGGTTCTACAAAGATCAACAGCTGCCCATCACCGCTGCTAATCTGGTTTGTCAGTTCCAGGTGGCATGGATTTCAACCAGGACCATCTGTCCCTCCCAGCAGCTCCAGAGCCACGCTGGCTTTCGGGACTGGACAGACAGATGTTTTCACCTTGACCCTGCTGCTGCTTTCTGGCATGTCTGCATCATCCGGTCCCTCCCATTCTCACTCCGCCTCATCTTCCTCTCCCCTAGCGAGGGCAAGTCGAATGAAGAGCAGGAAGCTGACCGTGGGCCGGCCTCTTCACGTGATTTATTGTCTGCACAAGAATATTCCAAGTCCCCGTGACCCAAAGTCAGGAAAACTGGCAGAGTCTCTCACAGGAAGATGAAATATTAAGAAAATGCAATCCAAAAAGCAGGCAGGGGGATGAAAAGAACTTTCCATTTTCAATTCTAAATGTCAAACAGCCGTTCTAGTTTTTATTGTAGGGCAAATAACCATTATTTGTTGAAATTCTGCTGCAAATAACAGTATGGTGAAGCTTTTAAGGCAAGATTGTTGAAGAATGTATTTAACTCGCTCAGAATTCACACCAGGCTGACTATTTTAAGCACAATGAAATACCATTTTAATAATTTCATATAATATTGTCGTGATGGAGAGCTACTTTAAATTTACATGCCAGCTATGTAAATGACCATAAGTGATTTTTCATTATCTTAAATGGTGAGTCATTTTAGATGTTGATGTAAGCACAGTGCAGGAGCAACATTTACAGTTTATTAAGCTAAAAGGGAGCTAACCAGTTATTATATTTAAAATGACAGGAGGAAAAGAAACTAATTTGCTAAGATACTCTGTTGGTGTTGGTGTTGTTGGAGCTGGAAAGTCAGTAGAGGTGAGCATTGTGGCAGAAGATTCGCTTGACCTCAAGAAACGGCTGTGGCCGTGGAGCTGAGCAGAGCAGAGGCTATTAGGAACAACAAGAAGGCCCAGTAGAGAGACCATGGTTGCTTAGCTCTTCTAGCGACACAAGACGATGCAACTTTGCTGTAGTGTAAACCCTGAACCTTACATCAGTCAGTTTTGCATTATAATAACAAAATACTGGAACAACTGACTTATAGACTGAACTCACAGTTTTAGGATCTCTGCTCTGTGATTGGTTAGACCTATTGATTCGATGCTGTGACACATGCATGACAGAGCAAATCACTCACCTAATGAGCTAGGAGACAAAGAGAGGACAGCGGACTACATGGTCCCCTGCAAGGACTGACCCTCCCAGCAGCACAGAGACTCCCCAGGGGGCTCCTCTCAAAGATTCCACCACTCCCACAAAGAGCCACCCTGGGGACCAAGCCTGCAACACACGAGCCTTTGGTGAGACATTCAAGATCCAAGATGTTGCCATCTTAGAATTCAGATTATATACTGACGTCTGAGCTGTATGCTGTTGATTCTTTGCGTTTCTCCCAAGTCTCACTGTCAGGATGGCCTCAGAGCAGAAGGGCTCAGCTGTGCAGGCTCCATTTGTGAGGCAGCAAGCTATCCAGCTGGTGTTTTCTGCTATCAACTGTTCTCTCCCGGGTCATTATGCTAACCTCAGGGATTAAATGATGAGTGATAGGATACTTTAAAGTAATTTTATTTTTATATAATGAATTTTTATAAAGAGTTTCTGATAGATTCACGAAGTTTTTTTTAAGTAACATATTTTGTCACCAGATGATCAAGTTCATTTCACTGAGGATTAATTCATATTTTTCAATGTGATTCCCCACTAGTTTACACATAAATTTTAAAGTTATTCAATGTATTTTGGCTTTTATAGCTAAATTTTGTTGATTTAGAAGTTGAAATTTCTTAGAAAGGAGAAAGCATACATTTGGTGTCCAATCCTTTCCAATGGTTAATCTGTATTTCATCCTTACTAATTATTTATGAGTGTATAACACTTAGAAAACTCACAGAAAGCATCGTTTAGCAGCTAAGAGTCACCTTCCTAAGTCCTTCCATTTTCTGCACTTCTTACCTAGTAAAGCGTATTTCATCTGATGCCACACACCTATCTATATGTTTAACTTTTGGGACAGCTGAAGAAGGGGAATCACTAAAACCAAAGAATTCAAGAGTAACCTGGCAACACAATAACACTATGTCTGTAAAGCTAAGTTAAAAAAAAGTTTTTCTCAGCACTAGTATTACAATATATATGGAATGCATTCACTTATTCAGTTTGACTCCAGGAAGCTGTCACAGAAAGTGTAGTCAGGATAAAGCACCAGTGGAGTGATGTAAGGCACAGCCCGTGCTTCATAGAGAATAGGTTTGTCAGGTTACTTTGTGGCTCTAACAAAGCTAAAATACTGCAGCTCAGACAGATGTGTGTATTTTCCCTGTAGCAAATGCATAGGCGAGCGTGTCTAGATTGGTGGGAACATTATTCTGCCACCACAAACACATGGCAGCCAAGACTACTCCTGTTTCCCCCTTCCATTACAGAAAGAGAAAGGTGGGCAGAACATGTCGTGAAGGAGGTGACCTGGAAATCCCTTCTGTCACTTCCACCCACCTTTCCCTGGAATGAACTCAATCTCAGAGTCACACTAGGGAATGCAACCGCTTTTACAGAGAATTCAGCGACCTGATACAACTTAAGAAAGAAGAGAATCCAGGAACTGAAGAGATCAAAGCACCGGTTTATGTGGTGCTTCAGTGCACCTCTGTGACTGAAGAGAGCAGAGAGACAGCTGGTCTAGCCAAAGCAGCGAGTTCCAGGTTCAGTGAGATTGTTACAAAAGTAAGATAGTGATAGAGGAGAATGCCCAGTGTCAGTCTCTGGCCACCATGTGCTCAGGTGTGGACAGATGCACCCCATACATGTGCACACATTTGTGTGCACTCCCTCCTCCCACTACCCCTCATGTGAAAATCCACTTCTAGTAAAGAGAAAAGCAAAAGCACATACTATTAGGATTGATGCACTTGCTTATTTTTGCATAAATAATTAGTTCCTGGCTGAATATTTAAGACTGCAAGATGTAGAACATCTTCAACATTTTTCAGAGGTGAATGACAGTTTGGTTTTCCAGTCATCAAAGCTGAGAACACTGCTTCCTATAAATAATACTACAAACAGGAGGCGTATTTTAAACATCACTTCCAAATTTGTTGGAAATTCTATTTTAATTCCAGACCAAAATTCTTTTAATGAGTTTTGAAGTATATTTTTACTCATTGTGTAGAAATTTCATACAAGAATAAAAAATGTTTTAATCAAATACCTCCCCTTCAAACATTTATCGATATTTTTAATGAAGCATGCATAAGCAACTCACACAGCAATTTCCCCTTTAAAGTCAACATTCTCACACAATGCAACCCAAAGATGTACTAATCTCAGACTTGGTTGCTGAGGAACGATGGTAGGGAAACATTAAGCCCCTGTTTTTCATAACTAAATTGTTTTGTTTCCCTAAGAGTAGAAACCTATGCATGTACAGTAAAACACTGGTTTTAAAATCATTTAGTAGATGCAGATCTGAGTTTAGGCATTTGTTGGTGTCATGTGGTATGGTGACATGGGGCAATGGGTGTCTGCTCTGTGTAGAACCGAGGTTGCAGTTGCTTGGTGTGACAGCAAGGGCTCCCAGCAACACTCGGCCTCATCGCCTCTTGGATTTTGAACAAGTTTTTGGTTTTATGCGCTTAGAAACCTTTCACTGTTGTCAGGTTTTTGTGACTTTTTTTGGAGTTGTGACCCTCATTTTAAGAAGCTGTGTTGTTACCGCTCAGAGGTCAGTGTCCTGTGGATTCATCAGCTATCAAGAGGCCAAGGTAGCATTCTGAGTAGAAAAGTTCTAGCCCTGACTGGTTAACAGACTGTACATGATCACCAGCATCCTTCAGGCAGCTTGGTTCTTCTTGCTGCTCTCAATATTTGTTATTGTTTTCATTGAGGTTCATAGAATTTCAAGGAAGTTAAAAAAATCATGAAAGTTTCAAATCTTGACCCTAATAGCCAACACTGCTTCATTTTTATTTGGATTACATTTAATGAATAAATAATAGCAAGGACATCTTTACTCAGTCTTGGGGCTCAGGAGTTTGAACAAGAAGTAATATAATAAAAGAGTTGTCTCATTCCATCTTACCCTCCTTCTGAGTGTGCCTTGGAAGGCTATGGCTAACCCGCAGTAGCTGTAGTGATATAGATTCTTTGCTCTACTGGATCAACTGCCTCCTGGGCCCATGGGGTCATTTGGGATCTTGAAACCATTTGTTGGGTCCTCAGCAGACAGCCAGCAAAGACAGAGAGACAAAGCAACTCTTGGGATCACAGGGGCTAGGCCTAAAAGAGTGTACAAGATGCTGTGGCCATCCCTAGAGAGCTGCACAAGCCCCTCAGAGGATGCTGAGACCACAGACGATGAGTACCAAACTCTGTAGAGCTGAGAAGTTGTTTATTATGACCATATATTGGACAAAGTTTGTTTTATAAACCAGGCACAGTAAGAGATTAACAGCAATAGTTGCTAATAAAATTGGGCGGTTATGATTTACAGAAATAAAAATTATATAAAGTGTCCCTGCCTTGACTCAAGTCAGCTGTCAGTATTTTCAGATGTTGGTTGACTATGGGTAATTCGAATTCTCGAGCATGAAGATAAAGGAAGATGATGTACTCCCGTTCCAGTGGACAAAATGAGTCCCATGACCCCACCTAGAAGCACAGCTGTGTGGACAGTGTTATTATGAGCCCAGAGCAAAAGGAAATAGTGAATATGTGGCTGTGTGCCTCCTAAAGTCAAAAAATATTTAAAAATAAAGGAAGCTTGTTTTCTATTTCAGTCTGGAAACAGCTGTTAGGACTAGATTCATCTCATCTCTTTAGGGACTTCAACTGCCTCATTTTGGAGTTGGAACTTACACCAAGGCATGGTGCAAGATTCCATTGTCCAGAATTTCCTCGGTCCAAAAGTTCACTGTATGGACAGACTTGCCTTAAACGTGAAAGGCTCCAGCCTTAGCTTCCTGAGTGCTACACAGGCCTGGGCTACCACCCCCAGATCATTGTAACGTGTGTGTGTGTGTGTGTGTGTGTGTGTGTGTGTGTGTGTGTGTGTGTATTATAGGGTTAGTTTTATATCTTCTTTTTCACCTATATTCCTATGCATTTCCTTCATTCAACAACTCAACTCCCAATTTTCCAATATACTAATTTCATAAATTTATAAAACTTTCCTTGTCTCGTGTTTTTAATTGATAAGATGGGGACAAGGGACTCCTCCTAAACAAGCTTCATGAAGATTAGAACTCAGCCCCATGAGAGTCTAGTACATAAGCTTAGCCTCTCAAGAACAAGCAGACTACTAAGTTACTGGAGTTCCAGTTTAATATTTAGGCTGGTTCATTAACACTTAAAATATTTTAATTAATTAGGTGAGCATTTCATAAATTTATTTTGATCATATTGATGCCCAGCTCCTCCTTGATCCACCCCTACCCATAAATGTTTCTTGATCATAAGCATCTCAATTCCTCCAAGACCCACTCCTACCTCCCTAAACCTTAAATTCATGTCCCCCTTTAAGAAAATAATCCATCAACTCCAAATTGTGCTCTCTGTATACTCTGGGATGTGGGGTCATCCCTGGAGCATGCTAGGCTTACTAAGAGCCAGTCTTAAAGAAGACTGTCTCCTAGAAACTTTCAACTGTCCCCACTTAGTAGGAGGAGACCATGAACCCCTCCCTGTTCTATGTTAGAATGTTGACTGACTTGATCTTGGCAGGTCTTTTGTGAGCAAACAGAGCTGCCATGAGTTCACGGGCGTAGTGAATTCATGTCCAGAAGATTCTATTTTATTTCAGTCCTCCCCACCTTTGGCTATTACAACCTTCCACCCTCTCTTTGGCAATGGTCCCTGAGTCTTGGTGAGGGGGTTTTATGCATGACACATTCGTAGCTGAGCATCTGACAGACACGTATTTGTAATTCAGTTGTGCGTTTCTGCATGAGAAATTTCTGTTACAAGGTCTGAGAACTACACTAATGTACAAATGGAGAGGAACAAATCTTCAGGCCAGTTTGATACTCTGTTCAAATAGCAGAATAATGGAGTAGGTTCAGCCTTGGGGTCCATAAATTCCCCAACCATGGGCTCTTGACCAGATTTATGGGATCAGATATGTATTTCCTCTTGTTTAGTGGGCCTTAAATTCAACCAGACAGCAGTTGGTTACCCCAGAACGATTAGGCCACTATAGCACCCATGGGCGTATCTTGTCACATTGGTCATTGTTTCTGTTCACAAGGTTAAGACTGACTTCTCCCTCCAGCTGGCAGCACAGCTCCTTCTAGTACTATGAGAGGCTGCATCAGGGAGGAAGCTTTCAGAGTCAGGGTCTGCTTGATTTCTCCATGTCCTGTGACCAATGTGTCTTAGCATCAAGTTCTAGTGGGTAATCAAAAGTATTAACATTGTGTTACTTGGGGGTCACCAGGACACCTCTGACTGAAAACTGGAAGCCATACATACCATACCTGTAGTGGGCTTTTATTTAACAACTCATGTCTTTTGAACTGAGCACAGTGCCTTGTGTAGGGCAACTCCAATTATATGATACTTATAAAATAGTGGCTTCCTGTAACATTTGTGTTGTTTTTTTAAAATAATTTCTGTTTAGAACAGGTTTGGTACAAGATTTTCCATACCCCCAAACACACACGTTTGCCCATCACCTTTATCGGCGTCTATACCAGATGGGAGCATTTGTATCCCCTGGTGGACCTCCATTGACCTAACATTACCCCCAATAATTCTCTTTGGTATGGCTTATTCTTCAAGGTGAGCCACACATGCAAATGTGCTTCGGTTTCACTTCTCTAGAAAGCTTAGGTCACAACAAAGGGCTTCATCTTACGAGGGCACCATGAGAGTCGAGAGGAGAGAAGCGGAGAGACTACAGGAAAAGGTGTTATTTCCTTGGCTGCTGGTCTGTTCAACAGCTAGCTCCACCCCACAACATGTTCTCTGAGGATTTGTGTAAACACCTCCTTACACTAGTTAAATCCGGGGGCAGAGTGAGATTTTACTGACTGACTCTCCTCTTGCATTGGTTAAAGTAGCACCTTGCTGAAAGTCGATGCTACACACTTGGGAGTTGAACGTGACTGAGTAGTCATTGTGCCCTGTGGTGTGTCAGAACCATGCAGGGTGATCAGGAGAGTCAGAATCAGAGTAAGGTGAGGCTGGGCAATCTGACGAGATTCTCAGAGACGAATTTGTACCTTAATATTATTTCCTCCATGGTGGAGCATGCTGATAACACTCTGATAGAGCCCATCACATTCATTTCCAAGCATGTTGTTTATGATCTCTATATTTCTTCCATTATGATAAATTAACCAAACTTTGTGTATATGAAGGTGGTGAGTCTTGCTTATCAAGAAGGAAATATTGCCTCCCAATACTAAGGCTGTCCTTCGTGAGATAACCTAACCTGGAGAAAAGAAGAGGTGCTGATGGCATTTGAACAGTTCAAAACTACTTGCTACTGTCTTTAGTATCCATGGCAAGGGATCTTAGAAATTAGAGGTCAGTTAGGAACCTCTGGCCTGTCCCAATCCTCTCCTTTCCAGGCCATTTCTATTCTCAGAGATTTAAATACTTACTAAATACTTTTGAGGTCCTCCGTTAGCTTCAGTTCATTATTGCTCAAAAGCATGAATTGAGAATGCTATGTGATGAGTTCTTCTAAACTATGTATGCACCCTTCTCTTGGCCTCCTCACTCCTGAAAACTCCCTCTCTCCTAGTCAGAAGCAGCGTCCTAGTACCACCGCAACACCTCCTGGGAGATAGAAAGGGGGCCCGGTCCACCTTCTGAAGCTCCGTGAGGAAAAGTCAATTCCTGATGACCATTTCACGCTCAAGAAAATGACTCTGTGGGCCTCATCTCCCAGTCTGTCAACAGGCTTCCTAATGGGGCCAGGTGGAAATTTCTCAGCCTCAGTTTTGCATAAAAGCCTAATATGTACAACCAAATGTACCAAATATTTGTCATGGTGATTATTCTGGGATGTTCCATGCTGTTGACTCATTGCCGTCTAAGCATGAATTGTCACATAGTAGTGGAGGTATCTTGATTTCCTACTCCATGTCCAGATGCACTTTGTATGATTCTATGATATCAGATTTCTACAAGAAATACCATTGCAAGGGATTATTTGTCTTTGCGCACTAGCGTTATTTACTGTACTTAATCTGTCTGGTAGTATTTAGTGACCTTCAGCAGTTCAGCATTCTTGGCAAGGATTTTCCCCATGGCCACAGGGGGAACTTGCATTTCTCTGGATCTTTCCAAGAGAGGGGAATGCAACCACAGCAGCTGTGGATATGAAAATAACTAGGAACAAAATAGATATGGAACTCAGAAAAGCTTGAGAAAGACTTCACACAGAGGACATTTACTTCTGACAGCAAACATTTTGTAGAATTCAGCGATAAACTGGCCCTTGTGTGGCTGTTTTCAACCCAAAGACAAGCAGAAGTGGATAGATAGGCAATTTCGTATTTTAAACACAGATTAACACAGAGCAAAATTCCTTTTGCTCTCATGTCCACATATGTGATTAATATGATGCTCTGAAACGCACAGCTGCATGGAGACTAGAACAGCCTCCTAATATCGCCCCCGTCAGAATGGGACAGGAATAAACTGGGACTTCACAGAAGAAAAGGTGTGGGTGGATGATGTCAGTGATGAGATTTCTGTTAATTTCAGAATGTACTTCTTTGATACTTAAAAGTAAGTTTTATGGATTGTGAGGCTGAAGCTCACTGAGATATCCAATGGCTTTGGCGGAGCCTTCCTAAAACATGGAGCCCATCTGGCATGGGCAGTTCCTTCTGCAGCATCCCCAGTCAACATTCCACATTTCCTCAGTCACATGTTCTATTACTATCCATGGGACTTCCAAGAAGTCCCGCCCCAAATTATCCACGTTTCCCTATTACCGTAACAGGATGCCCCATGACTACATTCAAAACAAAGCAGGTGATCTGCATTAGAACTGTAGCAGTGCTCCTCGCCCATTAGAGGCATGCAGGTGCCATTGCACTAGGGTCTGGTCTGGGGCCTCCAATGGCAATGTGGATTTCTGAAGTGACAAAAGCCTCACCACAGTGTATGAGAGCTTCCAGAATCTTCTTTGTTCCTTTGTTTTTAATTTTTCTCCTAAGGGATTTTAATGTATAAAATCTCGACTTTATAGCTGCCTTTGAGACCAGGGAGAAATATTTAAACATTCGTGTAGTTCATGATGCAGAGACTTATTTATAAGCCTTGATTTGGGGACAGCAGCTCTTGCATTAAGCTGCTGAAGTGAGTCATGTTTGCGGGAGGTAATTACTACCAGAAAGCACCGCTGACTTGTAAGCTTCTCTTTAAAATGTCCACTCGCAATCTGCAATTACAGCAAATAACAGGCTACCAGGACTTTTGCAATGTTTCATGGCTGTATATATTTATTACGAGTGCATTAAGCAATACCCAAACATAGTTTTGTCACAGAGGGGTTCTTATAGGAGAAATGAGTACCTCTATTAGCGTCATTATAGATTTCTGAGCATGTAGGATCGAAAATATATAACCTCAAGGTATCCCTTCCATTATAGAGAATAAAACCCTAAGAACAGCTGGCTCAAAAGAATAATAATGGATTTCACTTGCTGGAAAGTAGATATGTATATATGGATTGGATTGAATTGAACATCAGTTCCAGCTCACTGAAACCAAGGCAGGCACTTGCTTCTCAATCCCCAGTGTCTCTCTCAGGCTGAGTGTACACTCCCTGATTCTGATGGATAGTGACTGATGGATCCCACATCCTCCAGCCAGTATAAGAAGTGGGCAGCTTCTTATGGACCACAGTACCAGAATCTTGGAGAACATTCTGTGGTTCAAATGTCCATGACTCCTTCTGTGCCATTAACACCTGAAACTTCTGATTTATAGCTAGCTGGTAATATAAGGAGGAAGAAGGAGGCAGGGACTTGGTGCTTGGAGCCAGCACAAACAAGGGATTGTATGGCAGGCATTGAGAAAGTGCCGGAAAGGAAAATCTGGAATTGCAAGCCTGAATCCTGGATATTTGACAGGTGCCTTTGACTTACTCTTGTTTCTCTCTGCTGTGAAGTTAATGGCTCTCTCTCTCTTTCCTATGGTTCTCCTGCCTGCTGGAGAACATTACATTCTTAAGTAAGGCATAATCTGTATAAAGCACCTTGTTAGCTGCTTTGACCCGTCTGGCATCTTTAGCCTGCCATCACTTCTTTCAATCAATAAGTATTTTATGAGTGTTCCTGGGAATTCCATGTACTAGGTGCTAGACCATATCTGTGACTGATTCCCAGTCCTTGTTTTTGAGAATCTGTGAGGGTTCATCTTGATAATCACGTTTAGTGGGCAGAGAAGCATGGATAGGTTTAATTTTACACTCCTTTCAGTTTGATGAGGGGTTTCCAGAGAGGACTAGTGTGGTAGTTTGAATGTTATTTGGCCCCCATAATCTCATAGGGAGTGGCATTTTTAGGAGGTGTGGCTTTGTTGGAGGAGGTGTCTCCCTGCGGGGATGGCTTTGAGGTTTCCTAAACACAGCATAATCTTGCTCAGTCAACCTCCTGCTGCCTGCAGGATGCAGGATCTCAGCTCCTCAGGCACCACATCTGCCTGCGGATTGCCGTGCTCTCCGCCATGCTGAGAATGAACTCAACCTCTGAAACTGTAAGCGAGCCCCTCAATTAAATGTTTTCCTTAAAAGTGTTGCCCTGGTCACAGTATCTCTTCACAGCACTAAAAACCCTAAGCCAAGTAGTAAAGGAGGAAAGACCCACCACGAGTGTGGGTGAAATCATCTGGGAACGATCCAAGGAAAGACCAGCTAGCACGGGATGCCACAGTTAAGTGATGACTGATACCTCTGGATCTTGAGCAGGATTAAATCATTCCCCTTTAAGGTCATTTCCACTATGCATTTATCACACTGATAAAACATGCTAACACAGGTTCACATTGCCAGGTTGGGAAGACAATGATAAGAGGACAACTTGGAAAAGTGTGTAATAAACACGATATAGGAGGAGTAGGTACGTCGGGGAAACAAAAGCATTACTCCCAACTCTGGGGAGCAGAAAACAGTTCTCAGCAGTGCCCGTTTTTAAGCAAGTAGCTGAAGAAAAATTAGGGAATGGTTAGGAGACCAAAGGAACGCAGGCAAAGAAAAAGGATAAAATATTCTGTAAGAAAAGGAACAGACCATAGTTTGTGGCAACTGTGAAGATTTAATTCAGGAACATGTAGTTACTTCCCACTGGCTGTATTATTGCTGCTGTGCTACAACACCACAATGGGGAAAATGGACAGATAGAGGCCAGAATGTGAGACCTCAAACTGGGATCTCGCCCACCTTGTGACTACTGAAGCAGCTTACAGGATGAGTTCAGTTTCCAGCAACCACATGGTGGCTCACAACCATCTACAATGCATTCTGCTGCCCTCTTCTTGCCGTGGTGCAGGCTTCCATGCAGGCAAAATGCTGTATACATATAAATAAATCTTCTAAAACAAGAAGGGATGGGGATAAAAGTAATCAGAATGCATTATATATTCCTGTGAAATTGTCAAAGAATAAAAAAAAAAAAGAGAAAGAAACATGGAAGAAGAGGAGAAAGAAATGAAAGGTTGACCCTAACAGAAGACATCTAAGTGCCATCGTGGGAAACAGCAACGGTAAGTACAGCAGACAAGCCAGGAGCCTTTCAGTAAATGCTGCCTATAAACATTTTAGGCATTTTTAGATCATGTGGTTTTGAAAACCTTTAAGAATGTAAAGCCACTTTAACATATGAGCCATACAAAAGTGGGTTTTGGGACAGGTTTGGCCTATGGGGCTAGTTGGTCAGCAACTTCTAGATTACACTTAACATGAAAAAACCTCAGCTCATATATATTTTTAACAATCTAGCTTGTAATTTTTCTTAATCTGGTGATGCACTTTCTACAGGAGAGGATCTTAAAACCAGTCACTTTCCAGGGATCAGGAAAGAATATGCTATGATGATGATGATCCCTTAGAAAACCTGTTGTCTGCTATGGGTTTCCCTAAGTCAAAGCTGGGAAAAGACATCAAAGTCAGATGGTTTATGTGAAAAATAATCCCAGAAACCACAAGTAGGCAAGCAGAGACACGGCAAAGGGAAGTGAAGGAAGCCAAGCTGTGTTACCGCTGTGGACAACTGGCATTTAGGTCCATAGGGAGACAGAGAAGATGCCTCAAAGATACTCATCTGAGGAGCAAGACTCCACAACCTCCCCAGCCGTGCTGGCTGCTGAGGGCCCCTATTAGGGGACTCCCTGAGGTTGTCTATAGAACTACAGAAGGGACCCTTGACAAAGACTATGAGCCAGAAAGTTCTCAATGATAAATCAAGAGTCAAATAAACTTGGCCTAATAACAGTCTCTGTAAACTTTAGGTATAGAGAGAGTCACCCTCTGCTCAAGATGAGGCTTGAATTCATGACCCTCCTGCCTCCATCTCTTTACTAGTAGGGTCACAGATAGGTTCCACCATGTCCAAACAGTCTAACAGCTTCTTCCAGAAGGATGTGCCCATTCTGATAGAAATATTTATTTTTTCCAATAATCAGAACAGTTTCAAATATTGATTATATACTAAGCAATACAAGAAAATGCAATATATTTTAAAGACTTATTAATATATAGGAAATTTCTTTGAATAAAAGGTATTTATTTAAAACTAGCAATGGTGGAGGAGAGCAGACAGTAAAGAAAAATGATATTAAATACGTACAATGTAGTGAGGGAAGGAGTGTAAACCTTGCTAAAATTTCAACGTGGCTGAACGAGGTGATAGAGTCATGGGAAAAATCTTGACATTTGCACTGGGACAAAGGAGGAGCATATGGAAGGCAGCACTCTACCCGTCCAGAGCGTATAGTGTATACACCAGGGTGTAGCAGTAGAAATTCCCTTCAAGGGAGGTTACTGAAAAGGTGATGCTTCAGAGGAAGCTGCTGGAAAAGACCTTGTAAGGGAAGAATTTGTACCCCAAACAGTTACAGTTGTTTCCCGAGTGGGGATGACTACACCTTGAGCTAGCCGCAGAGCTTAGTGGAACCCACATGGTAGTGATTTTGTAAGCTTGCAGGCTATAAGGAGTCATAGAAGTGTGTGTCAGCATTCCAGAAAGCCACTGAGGATAAGCAACATGTGGCAGGGTCAGATTACCTGCAATGGGGTCCTGAGAGGTCAGTGCTCAGAGGTCCTGGGCTGGTGAACCCTCCATGTGTAGATCGGAAGCCTTCACCAAGGCAGCTAGGTATACAGAGCAGACCAGTGTGAGACACTACAGCTGGGACAAGTGGCAGAGCTGGGAGGGCAGAGGGATCCAAGCCAGCGAGAACTCAGATGATGCTATCACAAGCCCCAGCTCTGGACACAGAGCTACAGAGCACAAGGTCTGCTCTGCTGAGTTTCGGTCCAATCTTTCCGTGCTCGGGCTTTATTCTGCTGCTTTGGAATGAGGATGTCTGTGTCATTCCACATTGGAACTACAAAGCCAGCTTGTTTTTCTTTTTTATTTTACAGGAGCACATAGTTACAAGAGTGTCTCGAGTCTCAAATAAAATGTTACACATTGGCTCACTGAACTTTGTTGAAATTATTTAGATTATAGGGACTTTAGAAGCTGGACTGAAAGCATTTTGTGTTACGTGATGGTCATGAACCTAAGAGATATGGAGGTGGAATGTCACAATTTTGATGTGATGTGTCCCCTCAAGCCCTGTGTTTGATTTGAACAGAGTTGGTGGCTCTGTTCTATGAGGTCGTAGAATCTTGGAAGATGGAGTTTAGCTGAAGTGGGTCACTGGGAGGCAGATTGTGTTTCTGTTTCTCCGCTCCCTGCTCTTGCTGCCATTGCCCAGATCTCCTCCTGCCATCATGCCTTCCCCTCCAGGATGGACTATATCCCACCAACTGGGAACCAAAGGAAACACTATCTACCTTAGGTTGATTTTTATTGAATGTTTGGTCAGAACAGCAAGAAAAGAAAATGATACAATTAACAATAAAATATTTGCCTAAAAACATGTTAGAGGAACTCACAACAGAAATTGCATTCATCCCTTAACAGTCATAAATGTACTAGCTAACCAACAGAGGGAAATACATAGTGTAAAACACTTGTCCTTAAAAGGAAACATTGTTAAACACACACACACACACACACAAAAACATTCCTGTGGTTAGATTAAGGAGCCAGGGAAAATAGTAAAATTAACTAAAGAAATAATTAAGGCTACAATTTAATTACATAAAATCAAAAGAGTAGAAAGGGCTGTAAACAAAATGAAAACAGTTATCTCAAAAACAAGAAGAGCAAAATCAAGAAAAAAATACAAAAGGCTCCAACTTACATTTCCAAGGCTCTAGGAGGATTCACTAAAGGCGAGGATTTTACTATAACAGATTACTGTGAACAAGTTATGAACCAATTTTAAAATTTATTTAAAAATATATCACAAAGTTGTCACTACTCAGTCAGTAAAAGGTAATTCCAACAAGTGGCTTGTGGGAGACTAGACATACACAAGGAAAAAAAATGAAGTTAGACTTGAGGCTCTTAAAGGAAGTGCAGGGTAAGGCCTGCCCACTTCATGTTCTTGTTTTGGTACCCGTGTGCTATATTTTTTTTTATTATTTTTTATTTATTTTTTTAATATCAACTTCATTTTTAATAAATTTTTAAGAAAATAACAAAACTACTACCAACACAAGAATAAACTAACTTAGGAATACACAAAATACTACTCAGGAAAATAATCAATACACTCAAAAACGCAGGCTACCTATGCAGTAGCCACACTTAGTC
>NC_022018.1:18462363-18480508 GCF_000317375.1 Microtus ochrogaster | reverse complement strand
GCCCTTGGATAGCACACACTCACCCGTCCAGATGGAACTCCTCAGCATCTAAACATGGACGCCTGGTAGCCCAATGACCCGCAGACAAAAGGGAGAACTTGCGGAGGGGGGCAGGGCGGGGACGAGTAGACCACAGGACAGCCTGTTGCAAAAGCTGAAGGTGCCCTGCTCCCTTTCTGGGTTCCCTGAGGCCCGCCCTGTAGGCAGGCACTCACCACTCTGGGTGGACAGCCCCAGTGTAGGAGTAGAAAACAGTTCCCAAGCAAAGGACGACCCGTGTGCTATATTAAGATTGTTTGTGAGCCCCTCTCTAACAACTCCTTCAGAAGATGTGGACATGGATTCAGTAACACATTGATTTGAACCTTGTGGATATTTCCAGGGTGGCTGCTACACAGGGACTTAAACCAGGAGAACAGGATAAGTAGGTGATGCCCTCCAGGTCCTGTCCCATGAAATTTAGGAGCCAAGAAGAGACTAGTTCCTAGAATACCATCTCCACAACACACAGAGAACCGAGGCAGAAGGATGGCGGCAATGACAGACCTGTTATGCCAGGAGAGTGGCAGGGATCCCTGGGGAAGTGCTCTCCATCTAGACCACTTATGTCCTGGAACACTCTGATGTCCACAGGCCCAGTGACTCACTGGGCAGTTCCAGGGGCTCTGCATTTCAGATGACTAAGCATTGAGTGTGCTTATTAGGAACCAGACCAGCATCAGTCAGGAAAATACCAAGCTGGGACCCATGGGGTCAGCCCTGAAGTCTGGGAAACACAGCAGAGCACAAGATGGAAAGCTTGAGTTGGCTCTGAGTCACAGAAGGACAGAACCCTATCTCCCAGAGATGGTAGAAGGGAGCAGTGGACTTTAAGACCTTGCCAGGGGTGGACATCCTGGCGCTGCTTGAAGGTTTCTTGTCACCTGCCCAGCCTTTCCCTGTCTAGAGGACCTTAAAGTACCTACTGAGTCACCAGGCCTGTTGAGTGGCCCTGTACAGAAGTGGCTTCAGACAGAGCAGGGTACTCCCCCCAGGGTTTCCCCACCTTCTTCTGGCATGATAGATCTGTGTTTGTTTACATTAGTTGTTCCTCTTCATCTCTGTCTCACACACACCGTGCACTGTGATCAGGACAGCCTGCCTGTGTCTCACCCCTGCACCTTTGTCTCACCCCTGCACCTGTCTCACCCTGCACCTGTCTCACCCCTGCACCTGTCTCACCCCTGCACCTCTGTCTCATCCCTGCACTGTGATTAGAACAGCCTGCCTGTGCCTCACCCCTGCACCTGTCTCACACACACTCTGCACTGTGATCAGGACAGCCTGCCTCTGCCTCACCCCTGCACCTCTGTCTCACACACCCTGCACTGTGATCAGGACAGCCTGCCTCGTCTCACCCCTGCTTTAGTTTGCATGGCCCCTCAAGATCGCTAGCTCAGCTTGGGAGTCTGAAGCTCAAAAGTTACATGCCAGTCAAGGGCAGCTGTGAATTATCCTAACGAGGCTCATACTCTGTGTCCTGCCAGCCTCTACAGGCAGCTAGCTTTTTTAAAGATGCTTAATTGGTTGGCTTGGTTTTTCTGACAAAATATCACTTTGTAGCCCAGGCTGACCCCTGAAATCATGATCCTCCTGTCTCAATTCCCCACCACCATGTGCCAAAAATTACAGGCATGATCCAGCATGTCTTGTCTGCATCTACCACTTCAGACAGAAAAATATAGATTTTAATTAACAGCCTTGGTTAGATGTCAGACTCTGCATAGGGGGTTGTAATATTTGCTACTTAATGCAATTTATTCTTTTCAACTCTGCTTTAAGGAAGGTTAAGCAAACAGGGATTCAGTTTTTGTCCCTATATGGGTCATATGGATGCCCGTGGTTGCTTTGGCTGTGTTCTCCTTGATCTTACATTCAGGAAGTCTGCTTTCCTTGCCTGTCTGGGAAAGAACTGGGATTAATAATATACTCAGAATTGTATCATGGATTAAATTAAATTATTGATATGAAAATGACTAGCACAAGGTAGATACTTAACAAATCACACTTTCCTTATTTAATGCATCATTTTCTGAACCCTGCTTAGAGGTTCTGGCTCTTCAGACAATTTGAGTTTGGTATATGTCTAGAAAAATATCTTTGCACACAGAAGGCTAGAGTCAGCTTCTGATTTGGGAGACCCTAAAGCCAGCCTTTGAGGGACTGGGAAGATGGATCAACAGTTAAGGTGCTTGTTTCACAAGCCTGAGGATTTGAGTTTGAATCCCTGACAAGTAAAAACTGGGTACAGCAGTGCACGTTTGCGATTCTACCTCTTGTGAGGGGCACAGACAGATCCTGGGGCTCCCTAGCATGCCAGTCTAGCTGTATCAGTGAGCCCCAGGTTCAGTGAGAGGCATTGTCTCAGAAAAATGTGGAGAATGATTACAGGAGAACCCGGATATCAACCTTTGTCTCCCATGCGAATATGCATCTGTGCATGCGAGCGCGCACACACACAACCATCCTTTCCTTTTTGATGTGCAGCTCTCAGAAGTCTACTCTTTGGTTTTGTAACTTGCTCAGGTCTATCTTTGGGGTACTGCTTTCCACTCTCAGCAGAACCTTTTTTCCTCATCCTCATTGACCAGGGCTCCTCCATGACCACCGTGTCCAGTCAGTGTGTCCTAGGCTTTCCTGGCTTCTCTGGACTTTGTTTCCAAAGCTACAATCTTGGTCGTAGAGCATTGAATGGGAAAAGTATGTTTGGCTTATTGGGTGGTCCTTAAATGCCAAGTCTTCTTGGGAGACGGGGGAGGTAGCAGTCTATTGCAGTGTGGTGAGTTCTAGACTGAGTAAGGCCACCTGCTGCCTCAGCAAATTTCCAAATAATTAAGCAATCTATTGAGAGCCTGGAGTTCAGGATAATAGGGGGAAAAACGCTTTGGCTGGAAGTCCAAGTCAGACGTCTACAGTGGCTTTCCCCGGCCAGCAGTTCCATTAAGGACATTCATTTTAGTGCTCTGGATGGATGCAGACTTTAGTTCAGTCATGGACACCTTCAGTCATTACTCAACTCTCAGTCAGTAAATTCAAAAGAAGCTCTGACGAAAAACCCAGAGTCAGGGGCTAGCTGTATGCCACAGCACAGATGCAGCTCCACCAACCCGAGGGTGCCTGGGTCCCTGCAGGAGCTATGCTGAGCATCTGTGAGTACCTGACGCTCAAGGGGAAGCTACCTCTAGATCTCGATCAAGCCTCCAAACCAAGACCCTTAGGAAAAAAGAAAAAGGGGGTTCTAGAGAACAAGGGAGCGTGAAAGCGCCAGTGGGCAGCAGCTTTCTAGCCCGATGCTCCTGACCTCCCTGTGACTCAGAAGTTCTAGAACCGTCCCCCTGCCTTACTCTTAGATAGCTGAGCTACTCCCTACCCCAGAGTCGTCAGGACCAGAATTTTGCCTTGCTGTCATAAGAATTTGCAGAACTCTGAAGTCTTCATTCTTGTTGAAAGTGGATTTAGCCCAGCCTTGGACTCACTCGGGGCAGTTTTCTCTCACGCATTGTTAGTCCAGTTTTGTACCTTGTTTCTCAATCTAGACTTCCCAGACCTGACATCTGAGTGTACCCTCATTCTGAGTGAGCCACACTACGCGGGTTAACCCTTTTCTAGTCAACATTTCTGTCTGCAAGTTGAGTCGTGAGGCTTCAGTGGGAGCTGCTAAGGAGCTGCAGAGCCAGAAATCAGACATCACTAAGAATGGAAGGGATTCCCATCTCCGCTTCAGAACAGACACCTACCACTCATTCCCAGAAGGCAGCCTCCGGTGCGACATGCCTTTGTTCACACCAGCCTTCCAGGCGCTAGGACAGGCTCCACAGGCCTTCGTTCACACCAGCCTTCCAGGCGCTAGGACAGGCTCCACAGGCCTTCGTTCACACCAGCCTTCCAGGCGCTAGGACTGGCTCCACAGGCCTTCATTTCGAAGAACTGCCTAATTAAGAGTCACAAGCTGCTGCAGCAATGAAAATGTCCATAAACAATAACTATGCAGAGGATCACTTCCAAGACGGAAATTTTGTTATTTCATTTCAGGCATTCTAAATTAAGCCCCAGAGAAACATTTTATTGCTAATAAATAATCGCTTGTTGTAATATGCATTATTGCTGATACAATAGGCTACATCAATATCTATTCATGCTATTGTAACTGGGAAATAAGACCTGAGAATATTGTTCCATGTCCCAGGATTGAGGAAAACAAATGTTAATTTTCATACCATTCCATTTGGCTTAAATTATCTCTTCTAAAATACAGACATGTACTCACTTCCACTATAATGAATCCATTTGTTACTCAGTCACATTTGATTTTTATCAATTTTCTTTCTAAAACAATTTTATGTGGCAGGGTACAGATGAACAAATCAGTCCCTAACTTAGCAGTTGATAAATAGCACCCTGACTTTCACTAAACAAAAGTGTTGGGAGGCTCTCTTTTTTCCAGACCTTTAAAAGACATTTGTATTAGTGGCTTTTCTCATACCCTCACCGTGTGATTCACAAAAAGCTTAGAGAGGCAACTTGAGAAGAAAGGACTTATTTAAAGAGGTGCGACCCGTCATGGCAGGAAAGGCAGGCAGGAGACAGCTTCACGTGGGGGGAGGAGGGCGGACATAAGACTCTGCCTCCCTCATATCAGAACAGGAAACAGACACAGGAAAGGAAGTGGGAAAGGATCTATAAATGTCAAACCCGCCCACCAGTGACGCATTTCCTCCAACAAGGTCCGCTTCCCGAAGGTTCCGTACCTTTGAGAACAGTCATCAACTGGAGACGAAGGTCCAATCCGTGAGCATATGGAGGGACTCTTTACGTGCTACCTGCCAAAGGAGTGTTTCATAATAAATTCTAAGTTTTATGCCTTGGAGATTTAAAAGACAGTAGTTCAGATCCCGAAATACAAGGCTTCCCTCCTGAGCCACGTTTCAGAATGGACTGGTGGCTGCAAGCCCCAAGTCCTCCAGATAGACACCAACTTTGACAAACACTCCAGCAGGAGACTCACAGTTTCTGACTGCTTTTGAGATCTGATTTGAGTTTTTAACTTATGGGAATAGTTACTGAAAAAAAAAAAAAGCCTGGTTTTCTGTGGCTGTTTTTAAGGCTTGATTTTTTTTAAGTCATTTTTTTCTAAATAAAATGTATGAAGACTATGGCAACGGCTCTGGTGGGCTCCAAAGTCTTTCAAAGCTTTTGTTTCAGGCTTTTCAACCCAGCACCTCTCAAACTGTGCAATGGAGAAATAGTTTACTGGTCATAAATAATAAAGAGAAAATGATTCAGAAAAATGATCTTCCATCTAGGCTCACAGCTACCTTGAGAATAACCAGTCTGGTGAGACTTGCCATGGCTAAGACATTACTGCCAACTGTCTCAAACAGATGCTCCATAGGATCTATATTTAGAGTTTGTGATGGTAAAGTAAGAAAAACCTTGGGTTTGTTTGAACTTTTAAAGATTGTGATAAAAAAAGACATAGTAGGTAGAGAGATCATCCTATTAGTCCCAGGAAGTTCTCTTCTAACCTTTGAGTAAATTTTGGTTTCTGTGGCTGACCAATGCTTTCACTGAAGCAGCCATGACTCAAAGGACCAATATCTCAGGAAAAAAAAAGAGATTTAAGAAAAAAGCCCACAAAATATGGCATCAAAATTATCTGTAATGTATTTATTGAATCTTGAGCAGGCAAAATTTAGCACCTAATGAGAAACATCTTAACAGAAAGATATTTTGTGTCTATTTCTCTGAATCTGTACATGCGTGTGTGTGTGTGTGTGTGTGTGTGTGTGTGTGTGTGAGAGAGAGAGAGAGAGAGAGAGAGAGAGAGAGAGAGAGAGAGTGAGAGAGAGCAGGTGTGTGTGTGGTGCCCACGTGTGTGTGTGTGGATGGCATATGCACATGTATGTGTCAGATGTTATTGTTTTTCAGACACTCTCCACCTTATATTTTGAGACTTACTGAACCTGGAGCTCATTGATTGGCTATGCTGGTTGGCCAATAGCTTCAAGGATCTGCCTGCCTTCTCCCTGACCCCCAGCATCGGTGGGTACTACTGTACCTAGCTTTCCACAGGTGTTGGAGTTTCGAACTCAGGTCTTCCTATGCTTGCATAGCAAGAACTTTACTGACTGAACCATGTACCCAGCTCTCAGGATGGAACTTCTGACAGTCCCTGGGTGCTTCAGTGAAAAAAAAAATATTGGACTTCAGAAACTGCCAAAGAAGGACAAATACTTAAGCATTCAGCTGGGACTTCCAGAAGTCACACTACTCCTCATTAGCTTTCCTGGGATGAAAAATCAGACAAAGACATCTAATGTCACTACACGAACATTAAATAGAGGTCCTAGCTCACAGAAGAAGAAAATGAATAATTAGATTAGAAAGGAAGAAATAAGCTGTCGTTGTGTTCAGAAAACTCACCATCATTTACAGCCTATTACCATTCACAAGGGCACTGAACACCTTATCAGTGCACGTACCTTGCCATCTGGGATGTGGCACAGTGGTAAAAACTTGCCTAGCATGCGTGAGGTTCTGGGTTTGATTCTTAGCACCAAAGGAAGGCAATTTTTTGTACTTTTATATACTATCAATAGTTAAAAGGAATGCAAAATGAAAATTAATTATATAAGCTGTAATGGCATAAAAAATAGTCAAATATTGGGTTAGTGCCATGGCTGACATGACTTCAATCTCAAGAGTCCACAAGAAGAGGAGCACCAGCTCCTGTTACGTTGTTCTCACACAACAAATCAATAGTTTAAAAAAACGTTATCAAATATCTAGCATTGCATCTCACAAAAATGTACAAGATCTCGATTTATAAAATTGCATTAGATGGGACTAAATTAAAGAAAGCCTAAAGAAACCTCCACCAGCCATAGATGGGGGATTAACGAATGAACTGCCACATCTCTACAGTTGAGCTGTAGAGTAAATGTGTTGCCAATCACAGTCTGTCCAGACATGTGGAGAAAGGGAAGTGTCAATCGAAAAAAACTGCTTGTAAAATATAAACAGAAATACCAAAGTCTAAAAATAGTCATGATAGTCTTAAATCAAAGCTGATGAAGGACCCACCCAATTATTTGTCAGTACTAATCACAAGACGGTGGTGATGAATGCATTGTGCCCCTTGCACAGGAGAGACTTGCCTACAAGGGAAGCGTAACAGAAATCAGAAATGGACTCCAGTGCAGCAATTTGATTAATGTTCAAGCCGACATCGAGCAAATTAAACAGTGCTGTCTTCTGCATTACTCGTGCTGGGTCAAATGAATGTCTACACTGAAAAACGAAATCAATCGCCAGCAAACCATGTATCTGAATATGAAAGACAGAAAGCCACTAGAATAAAACATATGAAAGAAGTCCCAATGCTGTGGGGCAGAGAAAGATGTAGAAAGTCCTGGATGTGGAAATAAACACCTACAAGCATACAAACAAATCATAATTGAAAAGAGCATGTAATATTAGAAAATTGTCAAATAAACTTGAAAGGCAAGAAGCAGAGGGCTTTGACAATCTATGTAAACCATAAAAGGATACCTGACTAAGATATGTAAAGAACTGTTGTATGAAAAGGGAGGGTATATATATATATATAAATTTAAAAGCAGATATTTTACAAAGAAGGTTTATGAACATCACATAGATACAGGAACAGATACTGGAAGCTATACACACTGATGCCAAAACAATCATCAGAGTCTCCGGTGTGAAAAAGACCAACAACTAGGCTTGGGTAAAGTCACAGACAAACGAATTTCAAATTTTGCTGTTTGACTTGGAAGCTGATGTACTAATTTCATTTCTGCTGCAAGGATAAGATACCCAGACAAAAGGCAACTTAGGAAGAAAGAAGGGTATTTCAGTTTACAATTCCAGGTTACAGTCCATCTTTGTGGGGAATCAAGGCAGGAACTTCAAATGCCAGTCACAATGCATTTGCAGTCAAGAGCAGGGAGAAATACAGGCATGCTTGCTGATCTGCTTGCTGGTTATCTGCTGTGCTCCCCTTGATTTCTTCACTCCTGTACAGTTCTGGATCCCAGGCCAAGGGAATGGTGCCACCCACAGTGGGACGGGTCTCCCTATGTCAGGTAAATTAATGAGGACAGCCCCTCCACATACATGCATACCTCCCAGCCCAATACAAACAATCCCTCACTTCCCAAGTGATACTAGGTTGAGTCAAGTTGAAAATTAAATCTAACCATCACAGTTAGCAAAGGCCCCTTTCAAAAACCAGCACATCAACAAATGGAACATATTGATGCCCTGTAATCTGGCAATTCCATTCCTGAAAAATACTTGTTAAAATGGCAAGTATTTATGAAGACTGATCAAGCAAATAGACTTGACCCATTATCACTGCCTAAGCAGCTTGGAGACATCATTTATGATATCGCAGATGTTGCTGTTTCATTGTGGAAAAGTTGTACAGAAATTTTGAAAACCAAGATAAAATGGACAAATTTCTAGAAAACCAGGACTTTTCAAAACTTGCATAAGAAGAAAAGGAAATCAGATCTGTCATGTAATTAATAAAAGTATTAAATTCTTAAGAACTTTCCTACAAACGCAAACCTTATCAATGAATCTCATCAAATATTTCTCATTTTGAGCAGTCAGTAAAATTTAAAGAGAATCTGTTTGGCCTTCCTTGTGTTGGCCTTTCTCTCTCAGAGCGAGCAGCACTATGTCATTGGAGCAAAGGATTCTGACTCTGTAATGAAGAACACAGCTGCCAAGCCAGGAGCACCATCCGCCAAGCCAGGAGCACCATCCGCCAAGCCAGGAGCACCATCCGCCAAGCCAGGAGCACCATCCGCCAAGCTAGGAGCACCACCCACCAAGCCAGGAGCACCACCCACCACGCCAGAACCAACATCCACCTATACACAATGAGATGCCATCTGCATGTGGATCTTGAAATGCTTAACCACAGGGCAAAATGTGCAGGGTGTTAGCTTTGGTCACACGAATGAGGTCTGTCAAAGGTAGAAGTGCGGACCACAGCGAAGGAAAAAGAAAGCACATTCCTGCTATAAATTAAAGAATCAAAGCACATTATTGATTTGATGGTATATAAAATGAAAGTGTAGAGGAGCATTTTAAATTTACAGAGGGAATCAAAACAGAAGAGAAGCAGCTGAAAATATCATCACCGAGAGAGGAGCAAAAGGAGATAAAGTGCCGTACATGAGCATGTTGGCTATTGGTCATAGAGAACGTTTAGAAGACAAGACTGCATTCACGTCATTCAGTAACACGGAGTTAATGCAGAGAAAGTAAAAATTAAGGTGATTAAAATTATTTGTCTAAGATGGACAGGAAACCAGATAGGAAAAGATACATGCTGAGTAACTATTCATTTCTATTACTAATGATTTCTCTCCAGCACTTGGGAGGCAGAGGCAGGTGGATCTCTATCAGTTTAAGGCCAACCTAATTTACATAGTGAGTTCCAGACAGCCAAGGCTGCACAGAGATAACCTGACTAACAAAATAAAAAACAAAAACAAAAGAAGAAAGTTGATATATACATATGTGTATATATACATGTAAACTTTGTATGTAATATTTAAGAGAGCATTTAAAACAGAAACTCTGAGTTTGTGTGCAAGATTTCCCCATGTTGTCAAACTGTAGTATGAATTTAGAAAGGTCTAGAATTTTAATTCTGCAATTTGGTGTCTAAAAACTAATCTTAAGGGGGAAATTGGAGATTCTAAGGAAGAATTTATTTTAATAAATAGGGATGTTTAAAATGAGCACAGGTGAGCTGGCTAGTGGGGCAGCCACACCCTCACAACAGGAAAGGATTTCTCAGGTGTTCAGAGCCGACACGGTCCAGGCACTGGTGAGAATAAATAGTAACGGGGTAGACTAAGCTTAAGTCCTCATTGACAATGAAGGAAAGTGTTCAGGACCGAGCGAAATCTCTCTTATTCTTGTGTGTGTGTGTGTGTGTGTGTGTGTGTGTGTGTGTGTGTGTGTGTGTGTGTGTGTGAGCACACTCCTGTGCATGCCATAGCACACTTATGAAGGTCAGAAAAATACCCTGGAGGTGTCAGTCCTTGCTTTCCACTTCGTATGAGACAGGCGCTCTTATTGTCACCTCTCCGTACAGTCATGCTCGCTGAACTGCAGCTTCTGGGGACTGTTCTGTCTCTACCGCCCAGCTCACACAGGAGTGCTGGGATTACAGATGCATGCTCCCACAGATGGCCTTACATTGTGGGATATTTTGATGGTACTCTGAAACTCTCAAGATTGACGAAGGAGTTTGAATCAGAGGGCAGAGCTAGCTACTAGCTGACCAAAATTAGCCATAGAGGTTTTGAAGGAACAAGAACATATAAAGAAACATGGGAAGTAGTAGGGAGGGGCTTATAAAGATTCTTGGCCCTTTTTGGATCAAGAAAGGAGAGAGAAAGGAGGTCTCTGGTCACTTCTCCACCACTTCAATGATCAATCAGATTCTTTCCCTGATATCTGACTCCCAAGGTTTTATTGGTAAAGAATAATTAAATAAACGCTTCAACTTTACATGATTTCTGGGGGTTTGAACTCTGCTCCTCACACTTTCCTCACAACTGTTTCATCTCCTGTAACATCTCCCCTGCCTGAGAAATCTGTTATAAATTTAACTGTGTAAAGCCACTATGTGAAGGGAAAAGAAATACACAAACTTCTACAACTGGTTCTCCTCACAGTTAAATGAGTGACATTTGTTTTCCTCCCAGTATTCATTATGTTTCAGCTTGCCTACCATGGTCATGCCTGACATTAGCTCTGTGTGTGTGTGTGTGTGTGTGTGTGTTTACAGGATGTCATGAGGGCTAAATGAAATAAAGCCTAAGAGCTTGGCAAGGAGCCAATAGCCAGCACTTGTCCATCTTCCCCCTCATAGGCTCAGGGTTGATCTTGCCCTTATGGCTCCCTCTTCACTGGAGACGGACAGTTTGCTCAGTTGCCACCACTTTTATTTATTTATTTTATGCATTTCTTTGTACCACGTACATTTTAACTTCTAATTAAATTTGCTATGCTTTAACTGGATATCAACATGTAGAAAAATGAAAATAGATCCATATCTATCGCCATACAGAAAACTAAAGTCCAAATGGACCAAAAACCTCAACATAAAACCAACCACACTGAACCTCATAGTGGGAAGTACACTTGAATGCATTGGCACAGGGAACCACTTCCTAAATATAATCCCAGTAGCACAGACACTGAGAGAAACAAGTAATAAATGGGACCTCCTGAAACTGAGAAGCTTCTGTAAAGCAAAGAACATGGACAACAAGACAAAATGACAGCTTACAGAATGGGGAAAGATCTTCACTAACCCTACATCAAAAGGAAGGCTGATCTCCAAAATACACAAAGAACTCAAGAAATTGATCATCACAAGAAAATCCAATAAAAATGGGGTACAGTTCTCTAAAATGGCTGAAAGACATTTAAGGAAATGCTCAACATCCTTAGTCATCAGAGAAAAACAAATCAAAACAACCTGAGATTCCATCTTACACCTGAAAGAATGGCCAAGATTAAAACACTGATGATAGCTAATGCTGGAGGGGTTGTGGGGTAAAGGGAACACTCTTCCACTGCTGGTGGGAGTGCAAACTGGTACAGCCCCTTTGGATATCAGTGTGGCGATTTCTCAGAAAATTAGGAAACAACCTACCTCAAGACCCAACAATACCGCTTTTTGGGTATATATCCAAAGGATGCTCAATCATACCACAAGGACATGTGCTCAACTATGTTCAGAGCAGCATTATTTATAATAGCCAGAACCTGGAAACACCCTAAATGCACCTCAACTAAAGAATGAATAAAGAAAATGTGGTACATTTACACAATGAAGTACTCCATAGCAAAAAAATAAATAATGACATATTGAAATTTGCAAGCAAACGGATGGATCTAGAAAACATCATGTGGACTGAGGTAAACCAGACACAGAAAGACAAATATAATATTTACTCACTCATAAGTGGCTTTTAGACAGAAAGCAAAGAAAAACCAGCCTTCAATTCACAACCTCAGAGAACCTAGACAACAAAGAGAGACATATATGGATCTAATCTACATGGGAAGTAGAAAAAGACAAGATCTCCTGAGTAAATTGGGAGCATGGGGACCATGGTAGAGGTTCGAAAGAGAGAGTAGAGGAAGGGAGGGGAGTAGAGAAAAATATATAGCTCAATAAAAGCATTTTAAAATGCTATGTTTATTATTTAATGGGTTGCCTGTTACATTAGTGAATTCCCATGGTTCCAAATAGTTTAGACCTGTAAGAGACTGATCTTCAGGCAGAAGTACTTGTTATAGCATGTCCAATTATTCAACAGAAAGCACTGTGTGCTAGCAGAATTGATCAGTACTGTGTTTCTATGGTTACCACTCTTTCTTCATTAAAACTAAAAAAATGTCCAAATTTAGCCTCCTAAAAAACAACATGGGGATTTACTGATCTCTGGTTTCTTAAGTTCATGACCCATTACTAAAAGGACACCATTCTTCCAAAATGACACAGAAACCCCAGTTTTCAAAGTGTCCGCATGCACACATACACCTGTATGCCTAGTAGAAACTTGCAACCTATGATAGCCTAATCTAAAGCTTTTATAGTCCTTAGACCATCGCTTTTGCATGCCTTGTGTGTAAGTAGCCCGAGAGAGTCTCCCCTTTTCATCTAAACCAGTCCCTTGGGTCTTTTGCTTGTCCCAGGCACTTGAGGATATGGCCTAGAAAGTCTTGATTCAAGTTAACTTCCTTCACCTCTCACTTGATCACACCCTGGGTGTCTTACTGAAAACTTACTGGGATCTTTGGGGAGACGGACAGGTGTCTGAGGGGTAACGATCGCTTTATGTGGTGGCTCTGGTGTTGGAACACAGAGAACATTGGAAGAGGGGTGACAGACAAGCATGAATGTGACAACGGAAACAGAGTAGAGTAGCACAGATGTGCAGGCAAGGTGGGTGAGTTTGGAAAGGAATCGCCAGTGCTGACAAGCTATCAGACTAACTTCCGTTGAGCACAATGCCCAAGCCACATGTTAGATAGTTTACACATGCCTCTAAGTCCACAAAACTGGGTCATCCCAAATCTATCCTGCTTTTTTGAGTCAGCTTCTGCTATCCCTTCTCAGGCTATCACAGAGTTGGTGTTCCTAACACTGGAGATTAGTGGTGTCCACATTGTGAAGGTCTACCTACAGCAGGCTCACCAACAACACTCGTGTGTGTGTGTGTGTGTTCACATGTTGAAATTCAGACAGGTTCTAAAGTCAAGTCCACATTTTTATTGGGGCATACGCTGTCATTCTCAGGAATTAAGCATGATTTTTATTTGTGCCCACCTCACTAGGACAAGAATCACACAGGGGCAAAATTGGCTGTCAAAAATCTTCAAAGGGACAAAAATCAGCAAAACTCAGGGGACAAATCTAGCAAGGTGTGATAGTAAGGGTTTGGACATGGAGTCAAGACACTGTCATGAGGCTAACATTTTAATTTGTATTACTTTTCCATGGAGAAAAGGCTCACAATATTCCTGGAGATATGTTACACAAAACATTTAAGAGAGAGAAAAGGAAACACCAGCTTGATAGCAGCAGAGTATCCACAAATGTGAAAACTGGGGCGTAACGCCATCAACAGGGCAGAGAGAAATCACAGCATACTCACAAGGCAACGTGAGCCCCCCAGAAATGCTCAGGAAGCACTGACCATTGTCAGCTGTGACAATGGGGATAAATTTCACTTGGTGGGCAGAGAGGAACAAAACATAACATATGCAGCACCCTTGATATGAGGGCCAGGAAATCTAGTCTATACCCATGGAACTAAGATGGGGTTGCTGTCCACTGTTGGGTAAACTGAGTCTGGGTTACACAAGAGCACTGTATATGAGCTGCCAAAAGCTTAAGATCTTTTGGGTTTTTTTTTTTTTTGGTTTAAATGTAATTTTTAAAAATTTATCTGATGGCTGCAAGATGGCCCAATAGGTAAAGAGCGGTCTCTTGCCCAACCCATAGCTTTTAAAAGCTGACCACAGTGGTAGAGCCTGTAATAGTAATATTAAGGAAGTGAAGACAGAGGATCTCTGGGGCTCACTGGCCAGCCAGACTTTAATTGGTGAGCCCAGGCTAGGAAGATCATTGCAACTAGTAAGACAGAAGCATCTTATTCAAAGAAAGCATTCATTTGGCTTACACTTTCATCACTGAAGGAAGGCAGGGCAGGACTCAGGCAGCAACCGTAGAGGAACATGTTTGTTTGCAGTTTTGGGTTCACGCTTAGCTTAATTGTGTAACTCAGGACCACCTGCCTACCAATGGCACCATCCACAGTGGGCTTTGTCCGCCTATATCAGTTAATAATCAAGACAGTCACTCACAGGTGTTGCACAGATCAGTCTCAGAGGCAGTCCGTCAGCTGAGATTCCCTTCTCAGGTGACTCTAGGCTGCGCTAAGTTGACAAAGCTACTAGGACAGAGACCTTTATTAAAAAATAAAATGGATGGAGTCTGACATTGGCCTCAGCACACTCATGCTCAGACCCACAGAAACACATACACAGATATTCCCATTCTCTCCCTGCCCCCATTGGTGGATTGCTGTCTCTCAGTAGTAAGGTCTCTAATACCTCTGAAAAGCCTGTGCATTGATGGCGCCTCTTCCCAGTCTCTGGATTACACTGCCCTATGGGCAAAGATGCCTCAGTCAGGCCTTCTTGCTTCGTGACTTGCCTCAACACGTGGTTCTCACTCTTCCTTCTTCAGGTTTTACTTAATTAATTTCTGTGGATTCCCCTGCCTTCCATCCACTTTTTCTTATCAGCTGCATTTAATTTGGTTTAAATTAAATGGCAAGTCAGTTTAGTTTCCATCATTGTGTTCAGCCTCTACTGCCTTTGTTTTCTTGTGCTGTGACGGGGTTTCATTGTAGCCCAGGCTGGCTTCAAACTTGCTACACAGTAGAGGCTGACTGTCAACTCCTGATCATCTTAGCTCCACCAAAGTGCTGGCCCCAAGATATCTGTCACCACCCTTGGAACTATCACCTTCCCTTTTAACATGGTAAATGAATTCTTTCAGGCCTAACACCTTCCATACCTAGAGGACCTAGCAATGGTGCATAGTTCCGATATTTCCAATGAATTTCTTTTCTGAGTGTTTGAGAACTTTTCATGGATTGTTCTGAAACGTTATCTGTGTGAGAATTCTTTGAAGTTGAAGTTGAGTTCTTCCATGGGGACTTGCCCTTGCTTGGTTCTAAGACGCCAAGCCACAGCCTCTGTAAAACGAGCATCCAGCCCAACTGTCCATGTCCCACAGGCGGGCTGGTTTAGATTCAGGGTTACATATTCCCAGAGTGGAGGGGTTATTTCCCCACTCCCAGTTCACAGAGGACACAGGCTTCTTTACTTCCTGTCCTTTTCTGTGTTTCAGCCCAGGCTGTAGAACTCAAGCCTTCCCAGAGCTTTCTTTTCAGATGCCCCCAGGAACAGACCTCAGAACTCCATACAAAAACAACAGAAACTTCCCCTTCCCAGGGTCTGCTCACACTGTCTGGGCAAAAGTGGGCTTTGGTGTTCCTTTACCTACCAGGATTGCTGCTTTCTCTGCCTACAGGCTGCTATGCATCCTTTAACTTCGGGACAGCTCGGCAATGAATGTATTTCAGTGAGTAAGGGTGAACTCTTCAGCCCCGATTGAGTATGTTCAGGTTCAGCCAGTTTCATCCAGAGGATTTTGTTGGCCATGCCCCTCTAGAAAGGGGTCCCCAAGCCTCCCATGTATCCTTTTTTGGGGGTGGAAAAAATGATCTACCCACCACCAGAGCTGGCTTAAGGAGGCACAGGCTCATTTGAAGGGGTGTCTAAGTAGTAGAAGGGCCTCAGATCTAAATCAGTCCAAACACTCTTCAGTATTTCCATTGCTGGAACAGTGCGAAGCTAGGAGTGAGTTTTATAAAGCAATCAGCCTTCCAAATGCATAGCGTGGCACCAGTCCGAGCACTTGTCACCTCTTCCAGTAGGAACAGAACGAGGCCAACTTCCCTTGCAGCAGCCTAGCTGCGGGACATGGTTTGCTGATTTACAGGGATAGATGAAGACCATTAAAGTTATTGTTCTAGTCTGTTCTATAAGTTACCTTTTCATCGCCTCCTTCCCCATTCCTGTCTCCCACTTACCCACATTTCTATAAAACTCCCTGGTTTGGAAATTCCACGTAACGATCAATAATAGCATTCCTCAGCACAGCAAAACAAAGCAATGCATCCAGGCAGGTTCCTTTCCAGAATTGGATTTTTCTCTTCTAGGATGAGTTGGGTTGTTTTTTTTTTTAACAGTTGGTTATTCTGTAGTTAGAAATCTGGCAGGCAGTCACATCAGAAAATTAAAAACATTAAAAATTTATATTTCATCAAAGTGCTCTTTGCGAAAGTCAAGGATGTAATAATGATATTAATATTCTTTTAAATATGTTTTTCCTTGTTTGCTCCTCTGGATGCCTGTGTACCCACTATCAATCCATTGCACATATTCTGGCTTGACCCATCAGCTGTGCTACAATGGATTACATTCTGCACTCTGGGAACAGTGCTGAAGAAGATCAAGACTGTTTGCTGGGTTCGTCCTAATCCTCCAAGCACTCAAGACTCAATGAAACTTCCCCAGTGGAAAAGACAGGTGTCCTGAAGCCTCTTGTTTGTGGCCTCCCTGAAGCTAGACTTCTCTCCTGATCAGCACCTTGCGTGAGATAAATTATGACCTAAGCCCTGATCTGGATATACTAAGGCTAGCTTTTCTCAATGACCTAAACCCTGATCTGGATGGGTACTAAGGCTAGCTTTTTTCTTTCTTTTGTCCACACAGTTCTTCTGTATATCAAATGTCTTAACTTTTGTCCTTTGGCTATCTACACTTCAAAGACTGGGAAACTCCAGACCCATAAAAGGGATTAATGTTTGCAGAGCCCAACATAGTTATCACGTTGTTTTGATTATTACATGTTGTATACATGCATCACATTACAACAGTGCACCCCTCAAAGATGCACAAATATTATGCCTCATGAAGTAAAAACAAAGAAAAAGGCCTGGGGAGATGGTTCAGCGGGTAGGAGAACTTCCTGTCCATGCATGAGAATCTGAGTTCAAATCCCTATTATCTATCTTAAAAAGGGGGAGTGTGTGGTTTCATGTATATTTATAACTATTGTTTGGCAGTTGTAAACGGGAGGATTCCTCTAGTCTAGCTAGCTCCACATTCCGTGAGAGACCCTGTCTCAGTTGAGTAAGACAGTGATAAAACTGCCCTGCCTGTGTGACGTGGACAGCTGGGCTGGAAGCTCAGTTTAAAGTGGCTGCAGTCTGGTGAAATTTAGAACCAAACAAGAACAAGTCCCCACGGAGGACCTCAACTTCAAAGAATTCTCAAACACATAACTTTCCAGAACAATTCATGAAAATTCCCCAAACACTCAGAAAAGAACACATCATGAGTGAAATTTCTCAGAAACATCAGAAATATGTACCCGCGTCATGGTACCCCTTCAGCAGCCAGGGGTCAGTGGATTTCCCACGTTTAACCTAAGTTACCAGCAGGAACTGACTGTGATGAGTGAGAACCCTATGAAGTATAAGCATCTGTTATTTATTTACCTCTTTGAATCTGCACAACATCCACAAGAGGCATGAAGGAGAGCTGACGCAGAGAGCCATCCAGGATTGGCAGCTTGGGATCCTGATGTGGGAGCTCTGTTCCCACGTTCTCTCACTGAGGGAACTGTGTGTCCCCAGAGTAGTGTTGACCGGTTTTGTTTTTACCTGTTGTTGAGTTTTTCATTAGGCACCACACTTGAAGCTTTAAAAAGTGCAGAAAAACACACTTTTAATTCCAGCACTTGGGAGCCCGAGGCAGGAGGATTGAAAGTAGAAACCAAAGCCAGCTTAGTCTACACAGCAAGACCTTCTCTCAAAAAAGAGGCATGCTGAGTGAAGCTCCAGAAGCCCTGGGAGCACCCTCGCCGTGCCTCAGAAGCCCTGGGAGCACCCTCGCCGTG
>NC_022018.1:18448279-18462238 GCF_000317375.1 Microtus ochrogaster | reverse complement strand
GTGCCTCAGAAGCCCTGGGAGCACCCTCGCCGTGTCTCATCCACACGTGGGCTTCTCAGGTGCGGCGGCCATCCTGCTGCCCACAGAGCTGCTGCATCATTTCAGGGTTGTACACCAGGCACAATCGCTGCAGGGCAGCTCTCGTGAAGAAGAGAATGAAACAGCTGAATAACATGTTAATAAACTCCCCCTGTCTGTTCTTCTTTGACAAATCACATCCAAGGTGACTAAGGTTTCTGCAGCACCTGGCAGCAGAGACCACATCACCACGTAGACCTGGTTTACCTTAAAGTGTGGAATGCTTTGACTATGTCGGTTTTACTACCTTTGCCATAGAGTGCTGGTTCTGTCTGGAGTGTAAGCCAGAATCTAGGACTCTGGGAAATTCTTTCTCCTCTGCACCAGGCTGTGCTGCTGAAAGGCTCTAAGGAGAGGCTTCTGTCAGCCTCTCATTAGGGTCCCTGGGACCTGTCTCTTGGGTTGCTCAAGTTCTATCTGCCCCAGATGCTATCCTAATGGCAACTTTACCTTCCATCTAGAGAACAATGTTCTTTGGGGATCATCTAAGTTATACATGCTTTGTTTAAGAGAACTGTACAAGGGTTTTCCAGTAAGCAATATTTAGGAAAAGGCTGGCAGAAATGTTTTAGCTAATTGAATATTCTGACAAATAAGTTTGACATGATCGTCACCATCTCAACTGATGTTTAAAGTATTGGAGTTCTGGATATAATACAAAATCATGTGTCATTCATGGTCATAATCAGGCTACAAGGGCTAGGGAGGTAGTTCCGTGGATAAAGGGCTTGGCACATGGTGTAAAGAAGAGAGTTCAGATCCCCAGGACCTGTAAGTGACGGTCAGGTGAAGCAGCATGTTTGCAGTCTCAGAGCACAGAGGCAGGGACAGGGAATAACCAGAGCAAGCTGCTGCTAGACTAGTCAGACAAGGTGCACTGGGTTCTAGTGAGAGACCCTGCCTCAACACATAAGATGGAGAGCGATCAAAGAAGGTACCCGACGTCAAGTCCAGCCTCTATGCACATGGACATATACACATGCATACACATGTAAACACATAAACATTTGTGAGATGTGTTTGAGAATGTCTTAGAAAAAGCACATGAGTAAGTAGGCAGTGCAGTGAGGTGAGTGATAAGTCAGGAGTTACTGATGGCTAGCAATAGATTATTATTTGATGAGGGAGGAATTTTGGGAAGCATAGAGAAAAGAAATCAGTCACATTAGATTTTATGACAGCTGAAGACAGAATGCCTTGGAGAAATAGAATCTCTCATAAACAGGAAAAAGCCTAGAGTAAGTAAGGAGTGAACTAGACCTAATGAGCAATTTCATTTTCCCCAAGAGCACCAAAGTCACTGTTTGGTGACTTTGTACCTAAACCTGTACCCCCCAACCTTCCCTCCAACCATACGCCTGGATGTCTGAGAAGGGGCCCACAGTGTAGCCACATCTCAGAACGCTTTCTGTAACTCGCCAATCTCAGAGCCACTCTCTTCCAAACCCTTTTGCAGCCCCTTCCTGGCAATTCCCTTGTTCAGGAGCCCCAAGTACTAGTACTAGGCCTTAGACTTACAGGTCCCATGCCCCGTTGGGGGAACTATGCAAGATTATATGTGCACGTGGCTTCCTTTCCTCTGGCAGCTTGGGAAGGGAGCTTGCAAAAACTTTCAAGGCTGGCCTATAACCCACACGTGGGGGCTGAGTCTTTGGGGGCCAGAATGTTTTAGTCCTAATGTGTGGTCAGGGCTGGAAGGGCAGAGGAGAATCTTGGGTGCCAGTTAGTGGACACATCTGGTTCGTATTTACCATGATTCATCAGACTTTAGGAGTCTTTAGGTCTCCTCTCATATTCCCATCTGCAAAGTAAGAGCACCAACCTGGCCTGGTTTAAGGTATCTTGTTAGCTGAGATGGTGTTCTGATTTGAATCTGAGATGTGTCCCTATTCCCAGCCCAGATGCATCTTTGAATGGTTGTTCCTCTGCTCTTTTGGGCACTCTTTTGGGAGGTTGTGGAGTCATAAGGAAGCGGGGTCTCACTGTGAGTCAGTAGAGGACACTCTTTGAAGGTTCTAGGCTGGCTTCCCTGTCCATTGCAGTGTGAGTAGTCTCCAGGGCATGCTCCTGCCACCATGTCTCCCAGACCACAATGGGTTGAGACCCTCGATAGACTGTAAGCTATATGCATAGAGCACACATGGATGTTCATGTATAAGAATGCACACACTTTTTTAAAATTAACTTTACACATGCTAGGGTCATTTGAGAAGAAGAATCTCAGCAGGGAATATGCCCCACTAAACTGGCCTATAGGAGTACCCAGTCCACTGTGGAGAGCGCCACTATGGGTCTGTTGTCCTGGATTACGCAATAAAGCAATCTGAGAAGACACAGGGAATAAGCCAGTAAAAAGCATCCCTCCGTGGTCTGTGATTTAGTCCCTGCCCTCAGGTTCCTGCCTTGAGTTCTTGCCCTGACTCTCTAGATTTTGGAATAATAGCCCCTTCTTCTCTAGGTGCCCACCTGGGGTCCTGCAGCCCCACACCAGCTAGGGACGACTTTATACATGTTCATTAATAACTATATAAATAGGAATGGCACAGAATTCTTATGTTGCAGCATGGCCTCCTCCATAGTCTTGACTGAATTCCTTCTCTGCCTAGGCTGTTTCTCACTTACTGTGCAGTTAGTAACTGCTTGTGATAACTGTATTTCTCACCAGCAGGTAAGCTGCAAAAAATATCATTCCAACACCAGAACAAAACAGGCATTGAATAACTAACTATCTACCAGGTGCCAAGTAGACTTATATACCTCATATGCTGACTGCGTGTCTACCCCATCATCAGCATGTGTTAGGAATGCAGGGGTACATCAAAGCTTTGTTTTATCCCCAAGTTAATTAAACCAAACTGCCTTGCAGTTAGCAGTTAGACTGGGATAAAGCAGGGCCAGAGAGGAGTAAGTGTGCCCAGTAGCAGTATGGGTGCTGATATTTGGTGTCTGCTACAAACTCAGCAGATTTAGAGAGGTGCTCACAGCTGTCATTGACCAATTCCTGGTTTTCCTTGGCCTTTTAAGCAGTTAAGAGCACTGGCTGCTTCTGCAGAGGATCTTGGTAAGGTTCCCAGCACCCATGTTAGGTGACTACAGCCATCTGTAACTCCAGTCCCAGGGATCCACTATACTTTTCTGGCCACTGTGGGCACCAGACATGCACATGGTATACAAATATACACCACACAAAGCACTCATACTCATAAAATAAATAATTTTTAAAAATCAAGAAGGGATGAAGCTGCTTAGGCACTCTGGTATTGAATAGGCAATTGGAGCATTGCTTTAATCCAAGAGGAAGGGACAGGGAGAGAAGAGTCTCACGTCCATGTTCTGCTATCCAGCCTTCTTCCCTTACTGCTCTGGATACAGCACAAGAGTCCAGAAAGGATGGCCTAGTGGTGGTATCAAGCACAACAGGACAGGCCTTGCTTCCCACGGGCCTGGACGCTCGCTTCTTCAGATAGACACGCATGGCCCTAGGGACCTAACTGGGCCCCCAACCTCCACTGTCACCCATCCAACTGTTCTCTCCTCTCCTTTCACTTTGAGACAGGCATCTCACTGCACTCCCTCTTGGAAGGGCAAGGGCCCAGGGGAGTTGTAAGACTTCCCAAGACAAGCTGCTGGCAAGTGTGGAGCCAGGATTCCAAGTCCTGGCTGGGGGCTTTGTCTGGTTCCTGTCTTTCTCCAGCTGCGGAAGTTAATCTATGGAGCCCTCATAACCAGGTAGCTGTAAACTGCTATTATGTCCCCAGTACAAGAGACTCAGACGTCCCCCTAGTCACCTGAAGTCTGAGGAACTTGCCATGGTTGTACAAGCCACAGAACAAGAGGGACCCATATCTGATCACCTCATTATAGCACTGTGTCTCTGCTTCAGGCTTGACAAACAGCAGATGTGCCTTCCCCATCTGACTTGGAGGGAGGTGAGAGATTCTGAAGAGTAGATTACAACTTGGATTGACTTTGACAGGGTGGGAAGCAGAGTGAGGGTTCACTGTAACAGGGATTTGAAGGTGAGTTTACTTGATCCAGCCCCAGAAGCCTCTGAAACGCGTACTGCTTACAGACTTAAGCAAGAGTATAGTATAGGCAGAGGCTTTGAGAACAGACTGCCACAGTCTGACCTGCAGCTGGCTGTGGGCTGCCTACATGCGGTACCGGTACTTACTGCCAGCCTCTGGTCCAGGGCCTTCAATGTGGGGAATGCTGAAATAGGAGTCACCAGTGGTAGCTGCAAATGTTGCCCATCCCTGCTGATTGTAGACATAACCACGGGCTGTCCTTCCCGGCACCTCATTTTACATGTGACTGACTTCGAAGGTTGTGTTTGCCCCTGATGTTTTCATCAGACATGGTTCAAACCTGTTCCTCTTGAGCCATAAGCTCTAGGAAAGATCAGCAATCCAGAGCTGTTTACTGACCCATGGGGTCTGAGCCCTTGAACCTTAATCATGACTCAGGCATCTTATGGGAAATTCAGGGTGCTTCTCTACAAGGTACAGACAGACACTCACAGAGTCCGGGAATACCACGCACCGCCACCCAAATCCTTCCTAGGAAACACCCCCCCCACACACACACACACACACAAGCTTCCTCTCCTGGGAGAAGGGGGAGGGGACCTTTCAGAGTTGAGTGCTTTTCAGTCACGCACCAGGTGTGGTGCCTTCCACCTTACTTCACTTGTTCCCATAGGACATCTGCCGAGGGAGGGATTGTTCTCACTGGCAGAGACTAAGCAGCTCAGATCACACAGTGAACAGAAGCAAGATTCCACTAGATCCTTGTAACCGCATGCTGTGTCTGTGGACCTTGTGGATTGGTAGCCTAGACCAACACACACACACACACACACACACACACACATTCTCTCTCACACAGAGAGGGACAAACATACACACATGCACAGAGACAGACAGATAGACATACACACACACACACACACACACACAAACACACATGCACAGAGAAAGAGACAGACACAGACATAGGCACACAGACACACAGAGAGACAGACAGACACACACACACACACCAAACACACACATAGAAAGAGACAGACACAGACATAGAGACATACACAGACACACACACACACATTCTCTCTCACACAGAGAGGGACAAACATACACATATGCACAGAGACAGACAGATAGACATACACACACACAAACACATGCACAGAGAAAGAGACAGACACAGACATAGGCACACAGACACACAGAGAGACAGACACACACACACACAAACACACACATAGAAAGAGACAGACACAGACATACATACACACACAGACACAGACATAGAGACATACACAGACACACACACACACACACTCAATCATGCCTCATGCCAAGCCCATGGTGAGTACTTAATTCAACTTGTTGAGTGACTGAATAAATTAATGAGTGATATCCTCTTAAGTTAACACTTGCTTTGCCATAAGCACCTCTGTGCTGGTCATTTATCCACTTCCCATTAATTATCACTCCAACACCTCTTCCAGACAGATGGGTGTCCCTGCTACACAATTGCTTTCATGTGGGGTCTAGCAGATTTAGACTTTAGTTTCATTCTTTTCCACCTACTCCTTGTCCTGTAGTGACTTCTTGTTGCAAGCTTATGTCCTGACTTCCTTCCCTGTAATAAAGTACCTGAGCAAAACAACTAAGGGGGAAAGCTTTATTTTAGAGTGGTTTCAGAGGTTGGTTCGTGGTCACTTGGCTCTTATTCTGCAACCTGTGTGAGGCACAAGCATCATTGTGGGTGGGCATGAAGAAGAAAACATGCTTCCCTTGTGGCTGCTGGGAAGCAAAGAAAGGAGAGAAGCAGCCATCAGGACAGGACAGAACCCAAGTCACGTCCCTAGGACCTACTTTTCCCAACTAGGACCAGCAGAATCCATTCAGCTAGGAAGTCATTGATGTACTGACCAGCTGATGAAGTCAGCACCATCCTGATTCTGCCTTTCGATAGTGCCACCAGCTGGGAACCAGTCATCAACACAGGAGCCTTTTGGAAGACACATTCCATGTACGCTTTAACAACCCACTCAGACCCCACTATTCAGATCAGTGCTGACAGGATTGCTAACCAGGAGAACTTCCAAATCACTGAGCTGGAAATAGATTCTGAAATCAGCAAAGGTGTGAGATGCAATCCTGATGCCGTTATTAACAGAGAGAGGAACGTCTTGTGCATGGCCAGCTGTCACCAGCATCATCCATGTCCTCAAGAGCCAGGGAAATTCTTAGAATAACTTCACCACCACCCAGGAGCCCCATGCCTTTGCCATGAACATGTACCCTAGTCACAGTCCACCATGCCAGAGTCCACCCAGTGCTCAGTAAGCCCAAAATTTTCACAACTCAAGTTTCAGCAGAAACTTGTTCTTCCCTTCAAAATAATAGAAAGTATAAAAACTTCCAGTTTGATGAGCCACATATTGCTAGTAGGTTCTTGTGTCGATGGAAACGTAAAATTGTTCAAATGAAACAGATGCCTTAGAAACTCTTAGGCTGCATCCTAACTTTTCTATTGCTTCCATGATGTAGGTGTTGCTTTCTATGTGTTCCTTTCATTGGTTAATTAATAAAGAAACTGCCTTGGCCCTGATAGGACAGAAAATTAGGTAGGCGGAGTAAACAGAACAGAATGCTGGGAGAAAGAAGATGAGTCAGTCAGTTACACAGATTATTAGAAATGGGTTAGATCAATATGTAAGAGCTAGCCAATAAGAGGTTATAACTAATGGGCCAGGCAGTGCTTAAAAGAATACAGTTTCCGTGTAATTATTTCGGGTAGAAAGCTAGCCGGATGGCAGGAAGTAGCCCGCCGCTCCTTACAACACTTCCATATCACATGCCTTCATTGAGAAAGTCAAGGCAGAAGCCTGGAAGCTCGACCTGAAGGAGAGAGCAGGGAGGAATACTGCTTGCTCTCCCTTGTGTAAACGCTGATATCAATGTATGGACAGTAGAAATTAACTAACAAAATGAGGGCAAAGAAAAGGAGTCTTAGGTGCCCTGTGAGTTCTCTAGGGCCACAACTGAGTCCAAAGGACTGGTGTGCACTAAACTTGGAGCTCATTGTGGAAACCAAAGAGAGGACATTAGGGAGATGGTGAGCAGAGCAGACATCTCTTGTGAAGTGCTGCCAAAATGGACTTCCAAGCTTAATTTTTGAGGCAGCATTTTCCTATTGAACCCCAGTCTGCCGCAGCCTTCCAAATGCTAAGATTATAAGTATGCAGCTCCATGCCTGGATATCAAACATTAAACATGCTAGAGAACCTGTGACAAGTGATACTGTTCATACAGATCTCTAAACAAGCACTAAACACTCTTAGAAGAAAACACTGAGCCATCATAAGGTTGCCCCAGTCTTCTAAGGAAGGTTTTCACAGGACTATATGTATAGTGCTTGAATATACTGGGTTTTTCCTATGATTTTAAAAAAATGTTCTTACATCTTCAGAAAAAAATAATTTATGGAGATAAAACCTAGGTCCTTCTTAAAACTAGGACCACATTTTCATTATTTCAGAACGAATGTGAGATTCCAAACATGTTTTCTGATGCTTGCCTGATTGCTGTGTCTGCCATGTAGAGGGGGACAAGTGACACCCCAGCTCACGTGGACACTTTGACAGCATCTAGACAAATGTTTTAAGGGAATGTAGTGTTAAGTAAAAACAGGTGTATGATGACAAATAGCCCTCCCCAAAAACCCGAGTAGCCACATTGTACTCAAGAAGTCCTGATGACTCAGGAAAGGGCAAATGGCTCCAGAATGAGACCCAGACTGGGAATGTGGAGACCGGAGAAATCCCCTGAAGTCAGTTCCCCTTGGCAGCACATGCAAATGGACTGAAGATGAAGATTTTAGAAGCATTGTCTCAGGACTGGCAGGAGGCTTGATCCGTTCTCCCACATACCTTCCCTGGCTCTGGATAGGAACATCTGGAGATGGGTGGTGGTTTGCTGAAGAACTATTGACAGTGGCATATGCAAATGAAAAAGAAAGACACTGACTTGTGACATCTGCCAATCTCCCTGGTGTAAACACTCCCACAATAGCTAATTCACACTTACCAACATGGTATCACCACTATTATGTAACATTTCCACCTTATAAACAGAATTAAAGTGAACATCTACAGAAGCTTGTGCAATAATAAAACCCATCAAAATAATCCAAAGGTGACAAAGGAGGTCGCCTGAGCCCCCTGCCAGTGAACTCCACTGGAGCAGGCTGAAGCTAGCGACCTCTGCCAGATCAGGCCAAGGCAGTGGTCTCAGCCAGAGCAGCCCCAAGCAAACAACTTCGATGGAAACAGGCACAAATGACCCTTGGTATTGCAGAGTGACCCCTAGGAACACCGAAGAACCTACAGGAATACTGAGTGACCTCCAGGGTGACTGGAACCATGGCCCTGACTACACCATGAGGAGCAACCATCTGAGCCTTGGATCCACTGGCACCTGGAAGATTGAGCATCAGAGACACAGCCACAACCACACCAATCAGAGAAAAAAATGGATAGACAAGGTAAGAACACACTCAACACCACAAAGAGCAACACAATACCAATAAAAACAGTGGTCCTACAAGAGCAAAACTTGAACAACCAAATATAGATAGTACAGAAGAAAATGACCTAAAAATAACTTTGGGAAATGTTTGAGGTCCTTAAAAAGTAAATGAAAAAATTTACTCAAAGAAATGGAGGAAAAGGCAAACAAAAAGAAAACCAAGCAAAAGCAATCAAACAGATGAAAGAAACTATTCAAGACTTGAAAACCAAAACAGAGACAATAAAGAAAACACAAACTGAGGATATTATAGAAATGGAGATTATGAACCACAAGTATAAGCACAAATAGCATAATACAGGAGATGGAAGAGAGAATCTCAAGTGCTGAAGATACAATAGAGGAAATAGTCAAAGAAAACATTAAATCTAACAAAAGCTTAACATAAAATATCCAGGAAATATGAGACACCGTGAAAATAAGAATAATAGGGGTAGAAGAAGAAGAAGTCTAGCTCAAAAGCACAGAAAATATACTCAACAAAATCATTGAAGAAAATTTTCCCAATCTAAAGAAAGATATGCATATGAAGATACAAGAAGCTTACAGAACACCAAATAGTTTGGATCAAAAAAAGTCTCCTCACCACTAATCAAAACACTAAACATATAGGGAAAAAAGTAATATTAAGAGCTGCAAAGGAAAAGGCCAATTACAATATAAAGGCAGACCTATCAGAATTACATCTGATTTGTCAATGGAAACAATGAAAGCCAGAAGGTCCTGGTCAAGTGGTATGCAGACATAAAGAGACCACGGATGCCAGCACAGACTACTATACTCAACAAAACTTTCAGTTACCATAGATGAACAAAACAAGATATTCCATGACGGAACCAGATTTAACCAATACCTAGCCACAACCCCAAACCTACACAAAGTACTGGAAGGAAAACTCCAACCCAATGAAGTTGGTGACATCAACAAAAACACAGACAATAGATGATCTCATAGTAGCAAATTCCAAAGAAGAAACACACACAATAACACCACCAACAATGAAAACTAAAATAACAGGAGATAGCAATCACTGGTCATTAATATCCCTTAATATAAATGGACTCAACTCACCTATAAAAAGACAAAGGCTAACAGATTGGATACAAAAACAGAATCCATCCTGCTGCACACAAGAAACATACCTCAACCTCAAAGACAGACATCACCTCAGAGTAAAGGATTGGGAAAAAATATTCCAATCAAATGGACCTAAGAAACAAGCTGATGAAGCTATCCTAATATCTAACAAAATACACTTCAAACTAAAATCAATCAAAAGAGACAAAGAAGGACATTTTATATCACTCACAAAAAAAATACGTAAAGAGAAAATCTCAATAATGAACATCTATGCCTCAAATACAAGGGAACCTTCATATGTAAAAGAAACACTACTAAAGCTTAAATCAAACATTAAACCCCACACACTAATAGTGGGAGACTTCAACACCCCGCTCTCACCACTGGTAAGGTCTGCCAGACAGAAAATTAACAGAGAAATAAAGGAATTAACAGATGTTTTGACTAAAATGGATTTAACAGACTTCTATAGAATATTTCATCCAAACACAAAACAATATACTTTCTTTTCATCACCTCAAGGAACATTTTCAAAAGTTGATCACATACTCGGAAAAAAAAAAAAACCTCAACACATACAAAATAATTGGAATAACCCCATGTATCTTATTGGATCATCATGGCTTAAAACTAGAATTTAACAGCATCACTAATTCCAGAAATCCCACAAGCACATGGGAATTAAAGAATGCTCACCTGAGTCATCAATGGGTCAGAAAAGAAAAAAAGGGAGAAATTAAAGACTTTCTAAAAAATGACGACACAACATACCCAAATTTAATGGGACACAATGAGAGCAGTGTTAAGAAAAAAGTTCATAGCATTGAATGCCTACATAAAAAAGCTGCAAAATCCCACAATAGTGAGTAAACAGAACATTTGAAAACTCTAGAACAAAAAGAAGCAAACTCACCCCGGAGGACTAGACAGCAGGGAATAATCAGATGGAGAGTTGAAATCAACAAAATAGAAACAAAACAATACAAAGAATCAATGAGACAAAGAGTTGGTTCTTTGAAAAATTTAACAAAATAAACAAACCTTTATTCACACTAACCAAAAGTCAGAGAGAGAATATCCAAATTAACAAAATCAGAAATGAAAAGGGGGACATAACAGTAGACATGCAGGAAATCCAGAGAATCATCAGGTCATATTTCGAAAACCTGTATTCCACAAAATTGGAAAACATAAAGGAAATGGACAATTTTCTGGATAAATATCACTTAACAAAGTTAAATCAAGATCAGATAAGCAAATTAAATAGACTTATAATTGCTAAAGAAATAGAAACAGTCAGGGTTATCTATTTAAAGGGAAAAACTTACAGATCATAGTCCTAGACAACAGCTCTCTGCATGACAGGAAAAGAGTCTGTTACCCTGAAGAGGAGTCTGAAGTAAGAGGGGACATCAACCTGCCAAATGTTTTAATTGTGGTAAATTAGGACATCTGAAAAGGGATTGCAGACAAGAAATTTCTAAGAATAATACCTCATCTGAAAATTGCAAAAATAGAAAACCTCGGCCTTCAGGTATATGTAGGAGGTGTGGTAAAGGACAACATTGGACTAATGAATTGCAGATCAACAACAGACAGACAAGGCAACCTGATACCATCAGGAAACTCCCTGAGGGGCTTCTCACAGGCCCCCAAGCCAAAAGTGGCCCAGTTGTTCCCAGTAACTGTGGAGGACATGTCACACCAGGAAAATTAAAAACCCTAGAACCTTTTCTGCATGATCATAAGGTTCTAAAAGATGGCTCAATTTGGAGGATAAGTCAGAAATTCAAATAGGAAATAAGAAGCATATATTTTGACAAACCTCTATAAATGATCAGAGCTCAAAGCTGAGAGTACGTATAAATGGAATTGTGATTGTTGGATTGATAGACATATGAGCGGATGCAAGTATCATCACTTCAGAATCTTGGCATCCAAATTGGCCTCTTCAAGAGGCAGATGTTCAAATACTAGGAATTGGAACCATATCGCGAGTTAAACAAAGCATGAGATGGGTTGACTGTATTGGGCCAAAAGGTCAAAGAGGAAAGCTAAGGCCATATGTACCTGATATTGCAATGAATTTATGTGGCCATGACCTGCTACAGCAAGGAAATACCCAGATTAATATTTCTGCAGTCCCAGGAACTCATAATTCTGGGAAGGATGTAATAAGGTACTATGCACAAAGGTCACCATCCATTAAGGCTGTACAAAAACATAAAGCAACTAACAAACCTTTAGAGGTACCAACAGCCCTACCTTTAAAATGGCTAACTGAGAAGCCAATATGGGTTAAGCAATGGCCTCTAGCTAAAGATAAATTGCAGGCTTTAGAATGATTGGTACAGGAGCAATTAGATGCTCGACATATTGAGGAGTCAACTAGCCATTAAAATTCTCCTGTGTTTGTTGTAAAAAAGGAAATATGGTAAATGGAGAATGGTGACAGATTTAAGGGCTGTCAACAAGGTTATTCAACCTATGGGCCGTCCACAATCTGAAATTCTTCTGGCCTCTTATAGTCATTGATTTAAAGGATTGCTTCTCCACTATATCTTTACAAGTAAAGGATAGAGATATATTTGCCTTCAGAGTGCCTACTTATAAATAATTCTCAGCCTACTAGGAGATGCCAGTGGACTATCCTTCCACAGGGAATGCTCAATAGCCCAATCCTGTCTCAATACTTTGTGAGTCAGCTGTTGAAAATAATATGAAGGCAATTCCCTAAGTCTATAATTTACCATTACATGGATGACATTTTGCTATCTGATTCAAACATAGATATTTTAAAAAGAATGTTTGAGAAAGTAAAAATAGTTTTGCCTAAATGAGGATTACAAATTGCTCCTAAAAAGATTCAAAGAGGAGATTCTGTTAATTACCTTGGTTACAGAATAGGGTTAGAGAAAATTAAAACGCAAAAGGCACAAATTAGGAGAGACCAATTATGGATTCTTAATGACTTTCAAAGATTGTTAGGAGAAATCTCCCAACCAAACAAAGGTCAGGACCAGATAGTTTCAGTGCAGAATTCTACAAGATTTTCAAAGAAAAACTAATACCAATACTCCTCAAATTCCACACAATAGAAACAGCAGGAACATTACCAAACTCTTTTTCTGAGGCTACAATTATTATGGTACCCATACCACACAAAGACATTACTAAGAAAGAGAATTACAGACCAATCTCACTCATTAACATTGATGCAAAAACACACAACAAAATGCTGGAAAACCAAATCCAAGAACACAAGCGAAAAATCATCCACCATGATCCAGTTGGATTCATCCCAGAGATGCAGGAATGGTTCAACATACAAAAATTTCTCAACATAATCCACCATATAAACAAACTGAAAAATAAAAACTACATGAGCATCTCATTAGATTCTGAAAAAGCCTTTGACAAAATACAACATCCTTTTATGGTAAAATCTTGGAAAGAGAAGGGATACAAGGAACATACCTAAATATAATTAAGAGACTATACAGCAAGCCAACAGTCAAAGTCAAACTAAATGGAAAGAAACTCCCAGAGATCCCACTGAAATCAGGAACAAGAAAAGATTTTCCATTCTCTCCATATCTATTCAATATAGTTCTTGAGGGCCTACCTAGAGCAATAAGACAACAAAAGGAGATCAAGGGGATACAAATCAGAAAAGAAGAAGTCAAACTCTCACTATTTGCTGATGATATGATAGTTTACATAAGCGACCCCAAAAGTTCTAATAAGGAACTTCTACAACTCATAAACACTTTCAGTAATGTAGCAGGATACATATTAACTCAAAAAAATCAATAGTCCTCCTTTATACAGATGATAAATGGGCTGAGAAAGAAATAAAAAGAAATCACCCTTTACAATAGCCACAAATGGCATTAAATATCTCAGAGTAACTCTAACCAAACAAGTGGAAGACTTGTATAACAAGAACTTTAAATCTTTGAAGAAAGAATTTGATGAAGACATCAGAAAATGGAAAGATCTTCTATGCTCTTCGGTAGGTAGAATTAACACAGTAAAAATGGGAATCTTACTAAAAGCAATCTACAGATTCAATGCAATGCCCAGCAAAATTCTTTACAGACCTCAAGAGAACAATACTCAACTTCATATGAAAAAGCAAAAAAATCCAGGATAGACAAAACAATTCTCCCAAAAGATCAGCTCCACTGTCTCAATGGGT
>NC_022018.1:18447092-18447654 GCF_000317375.1 Microtus ochrogaster | reverse complement strand
AGGGGGGGAAGGGTGGGAGGAGGGGGAGGGAAATGGGAGGCTGGGAGGAGGTGGAAACTTGTTTTTTTCCTTTTCTCAATAAAAAAAAAAGAAAATTAAAAAAAAAAAAGACAAAACAATTCTATACAATAAAGGAACTTCTGAAGGCATCATTAAACCCTGAGTTCAAACTCTACTACAAAACTACAGTACTGAAAATAGCCTGTTATGGGTATTAAAAACAGATAGGAGGACCAATGGAACCAGTTTGAAGACTAAGGTATCAATCCACACACCTACGAACACCTGATTTTTAAAAGAACCAAAAAATATAAAACTGAAAAAAGAAAGCATATTCAACAAATGGTGCTGGCATAACTGAATATCAACACGTAGAAGAATGAAAATAGGTGCACATCTATCACCATGCACAAAGCTAAAGTTCAAATGAATCAAAGACCTCAACATAAAGCCAGCCACACTGAACCTTATAGAAAAGAAAGTGGGAAGTGCACTTGAATGCATTTGCACAAGAGACTACTTCCTAAATATAACACCAGTAGCACAGACACTGAGAGAAACA
>NC_022018.1:18444145-18446761 GCF_000317375.1 Microtus ochrogaster | reverse complement strand
TTACCCATCAGAGAAATGCAAATCAAAACAACCTGAGATTCTATCTTACACCTGAAAGAATGGCTGAGATAAAAAAAAAAAAAAAAACACTGATGCCAAGTTATGATAGAGTGGTTGTAGGGTAAAGGGAACACTCCTGCATTGCTGCTGGGAGTATAAGCTGGTACAGCCCCTTTGGATATCAGTATGACTATTTCTCAGAAAATTAGGAAACAACCTACCTCAAGACCCAACAATACTGTTGTTGGGTATATACCCAAAGGATGCTCAATCATGCCACAAGGACATGTGCTCAACTATGTTCAGAACAGCATTATTTATAATAGCCAGAACCTGGAAACAACCTAAATGTCCCTCAACTGAAGAATGGATGAGGAAAATGTGGTACACTTACACAATGAAGTCCTACACAGCGGAAAATAAATAATGACGTCTCGAAATTTACAGGCATTTGGATGGATCTAAAAAACATCATATGGAGTGAGGTAACCCAGACCCAGAAAGACAAATATAATATGTACTCACTCATAAGTGGCTTTTAGACATAAAACAAAGAAAAAACAGTTTACAAATCAGAATTCCAGAGAACCTAGACAACAATGAGGACCCTAAGACAGACATACGTGGATCTAATCTACATGGGAAGTAGAAAAAGACAAGATCTTCTGAGTAAATTGGGAGCATGGGGGCCATGGGTGAGGGTAGAAGGGGAGGGGAGAGGATAGAGGGAGGCAGAGAAAAATATATAGCTCAATAAAAACAATTAAAAAATAAAATATGATCCAAAGTGATCAGTTTAAAACATTTTGCCATTTTCAAAACATAATTTAATTATAACAGGATTTAACTTAGAACAATGGCCATGCATAACACTGGCTCTCGAGAGCACTGGCACTTGTAACCAAGCCTGTCTTTTTTTATGACATTACCTTCATTCCCTGATAGCTTCCTCCCTAATCAAGAACATTCAAAATAAAAACAAGCAGAAGGACTGCTAAAGAAATAGAAGAAACGTACATAGACATTTTATAATATTAGACTGGCATAAATTTCTTAACCAGAAACCAGAGAAGGGAAAAATAAACTGAATTAGTAATTTACAACCTTTTTATGAGATTTTTTTACAAAGTTAAAGAAAAAATCTCAGAATTAGAGAAAATAAGACATTAATCATTATATTTGGAGTTACGAGATGGTTAAAGTACTTGTTGTGTAAGCATGAGCCTCTAAATTAGAATTCTCAGAACCCGTTGTCAGGGGTGAGCTGGGAAGGGAGAGCTGGTGACGTGTTCTTTGTCAGTAGGAGGGCAAAGAAGAGCAGGGGTTAAAGCTATGGCAGTGGACCTGGGAAGAGAGGCAGAACCAGCAGAGACTGGCAATGAATTTATCAGATAGGAAATGTGAAGGAGAAAGAAAGCATTGGAGGCTGAAGAGATGTCCTAGGGAGCAAAGGCAGGACTCACAGAAAAGCCATCCGAGCCCTCCCATGGGAAGAGGGGAGGAGGCAGGAGTGTTCCTGGAACCTTGCAAGCAATGTAACCTGGTCCATGCAGCCATAGACAAGAGACCTGGACTCAGCAAAGTAAGAGACGTGGCGTGACACCTAAAGCTGTCCCTAATCACATGTTCACACCCACAAATGTGTGTAGGGATACAAATGTGCAGACACACATGCGCGCATGTGCGCGCGCGCACACACACACACACACACACACACACACACACACACACACTCACGCACTGTGGATTTTGCTTTCTCGGTTGGCACTATTGTCTGGTGCCACCCCTGCTCCAGAGCTCTGCTTCTCCTATGACACAGTCAGTGTCGCTAGGCTCAGCATCTACAGGATTGGCTAACCAGCTGTGGCTCCACTCTCAGATGGGCTTACCAGTTTCAGAATCTTGAACTGAGGGCTAAGCTGCTAAAATTTTGTTAGAGAAGTTGAAGACATACACTATCTGGTGTTCAAAGCTAGGAGCTTAATGAGAAAAGCGGGCTCTGGGAGCTAGGTCAGAGCCTTGCCAGAGTCTTTGGGTTCGGCTGTATCTACACAACCAGAACACACCAGTCCTGACACATTCATGGCGTCGTTGTTTGCAGACTCAATAAAGACTGCAGTATGCTGTGATTAAGGATCATTCACGCTAAGAAACCTTTGGACAGGAAATGGTGTTGTTTAGTCTGGGGGAAATCTCACTTGGTTATTACCAAAACAACCATAAAGGCACAGCCAGATCCCCGACTCTTCCCCATGTGTGGAGAATTCTGAATGTCTTACTTTGTTGGCAAGGGAGTGAAGCCAGTCACGTTTGCCAAGACACAAAGGGATGAGCGCGCCTTCCTTGCAGCATGGCTATTGTGGCGGCCTCCCTGCAGAATGGCCACCAGGATTTCTTAGCTTCATTTGCCAGCAAAACTCAATTCCACTCATGTTCAGCTGTTCCTCTGAGGCAAACAGAGGACAGCCCCACTGGGGGAGGCTGCTACAGGCTCCTGGGGAGCCTCAGAAATATATCTGCATCAGGAGTCCCTAAGTTGTTTCAAAAGAGTCCAAGAACGTCTTCTAAAGTAACACGAAGGAACTGCCAGCAGTTTCCCAGCCTTGCAGAGCACAA
>NC_022018.1:18422859-18444045 GCF_000317375.1 Microtus ochrogaster | reverse complement strand
CTGCTCAGGACAGGACTGTGGATCCTGCATGTGAGCACATCGGATCCCCAGCTTTTCAGCAGTACTGGAGTTCCATCTACCTGTGTTTCCCTTCCTTCTCTTCCCCTTCCTGTTCATGATTGGCCACCTCCTCCCCTCCTTTCCTTTTTCCCTTTTCTCCTCTACATCCTCCTTTCCCTTTCGATTCTTCTTCCTCCTCTTCTGAAGAGAACAGCAGGCACCTCACAGAACAATCCAATCACATGCCATTGGGCAGCTGAGAAGGTCCTTCAACCTAGATGGAGGGACAAAGGATTGTCTCCAGTACTGGAGACAGTGAAATGGTGTGGACCAGAGCTTCCCCAGCTCTGCTCAAATTGGGTCAATGAGGTTCTGACAGGTTCAGACCCTCAGCCCTTGACGCTTCTGCCCAGATGTCCTCCTCCCACCTCCACTTCCCAGCCAAACTGTGCCTTGCCTCAAGGCCATGAACTCTGTCTTAAGGGACTAATGGGTACATAAAGAGGTCTGTGAAATTCTTACTGCTCTGGGATCTTTCTGACCCCCCTCTGAGCTTCCCATTTTTACCTACAGGAATGTTGCCTCTGCAAACACTATCGCCTTTCCCTCATCTGTCTCTAGCTTGAACTCTTCAAAGTGGAGGGACAGGTTTGTGACCACAACCAAGGCTTTGGACCCCAGCCAGCACAGGACAGACCCCACTTCAGCATCCAGAAGAAAGACTCCAGAAGTGATGAGTGCACGCACACACACATACACACACACACACGCAAGCACGCACGCGCGCACACACACACACACTCCCCTAAATGCAGGCATATTTTTAAATAAAATGTGTCAGAGTTTCCACTAAAAAGATTTATTCCTGTTGGCAGTTAGTTTTCCAACATGACAAAAAAGGCAAATGCCAATCATGTCTCTTTTTACTCTTCTTGCTTTCTCCCTTCTAAAAATCCCTGTCGGCCATTGTCCTTGGAGGCAGATTTTCTAGGATGTATGTACCAGAGGCAACTGCTGACCTTGTGACATCTCATCCCCACAAGAGGTAGATGCAGCATGAGGTGACCTGCCCTCCATATACACAACGGCTCGCCATCTCTGACATCCACTGTCTATTTTTTGCTGATCTGATTATCTAGATGCTGAAGCAAATAACCTACCCTCCCATTGCCAAGCTTGGAGTGCTACTGAGACCAGTCCGTCATGCTCGGATCCTGGTCATTGCCTGTTAAGATCCATGTCTATTCCACCCAAGTTCTATTAGATGTAGCCACTATCACAGAGATAGGCGCTGTTTGGAGAAGTGAAGACAGCAGAGTAATATTTGCAATGTCAACTGGTGCTCCTTCCATAGGTACATGGATCCACAGACCCAGACCTGTGCTTCTGTCTCCAGCCCTCCGCATCTGAGAGGACACCTTCCCTTCTTCCTGGCCTCACTTCCCTCATGTAGCACAGTGCTGCTCGCACCTGACAGGTATGCGAGAGAGGAAAACCTGCATTGAATGCAGGTTCTGTCACAGAGGTTTGCCTAGCAACACAGCAACTCTAACGAAGCCATAGCAACCTTTGTCTCTAGCTTTATAAAGCCACGCAGCCATTAATCTCACCAGGATATGCAAAGGATAGTTTGCAAGCAAAGAGTGGTTTCTATCCCGAGCGTTGAAATTGGAGCTATTGAGTTGCTTTTGTGCAGTCTACACAGATCTAGTAAGGCAGACAGACAGAAAATTTTTATCTGAGTTGTGGGGCATATCTGAAGGGAAGTGCTGGATGGGCAAAAGACAGGCTGGGAAAATTGGATGGTGGGTTCTGGTTGGTGGGGTCCTATATACCCTTGGGCAAGTAACTAACTTCCCAGAGACTACTCAGCTCTTCATCTTCAGAATAAGGGGTCACTTCACAGCCATGTCTTGGACTTGCTAAAAGCATAGATTTTTGGGGTCTCTGCTGGGCACTGAGTCTCTACAGTCGGGCTCTAGACATGTGGCTTGTGCACAGGCAACTTTGCCTTTCCACTAGCAGCTCTGAGCCCCACACTCCCAGCCTGCTCAGTAGGACAGAGTCCACACCTTAGGAGGGAACATTTTCCCTACACAGAAATACCTTTTATTTCTTTCCAGATTTATTTTCTGTGTGTTAGATTTAATAAAGGACCAAATGCTCCCTCCCTTTCTACAGAAGACTCCATGATAGATTGTCCATCAATTTTTTTCAAGAAGAAAAAAATATTCTTTAAACATTTATGTAACATACTTTAAAATGCTTTTTGTTTAGAGTTTGGGAGATAACTCAACGCGAAAATGAGGACCTGAGTTCACGTCCCCAACATCTCCATAAAAATTGGGCAATCGAATCCTGGATGTGGAGTGCTTGCCCCAGTGCTGATGGACAGAAACAGAAAGATCTCAGGGCCCTCTGGCCAGCCAGCTTAGACACAGTGGCAGGACCAAAGTTCTGAGAGAAAAAAGGCGGAGAGCAATGGAGGAAGACAGCAAAGTAAGCCTCCGGCCTCCATATGCTCACATATGGAAAAGCACAGTCACACATACATATGTACACACAAAATAAAATGTAATATTTAGTATTTATATTTACATGTTCCATTGAACTATAACATGTCACTTTAAACATTAACACATTATGAACATTATGGAGTATAAACTATCTATCTATACATTCATACATACATACATACATATTTGGTTTTTTGAGAGAGTTTTTCTCTATTTAACAACCTTGGCTGTCCTGGAACTCAGTTTGTAAACAGGCTGACCTTGAATTCAGAGATTTCTTCATGTTGGGACTAAAGGGCATGATCCACCACCACTCAGCAATAGTAACTATTTTAATGAAGATATTATTCTAAGAAATTAGTTACTGAAAGTCTTGAGTTAGTATTTTGTTGCAGAGCTAAATCAGATGCATTTTTGTTGATTTTGAGGGTTATTTGATTTAGTGTGCTTCACAGATATGAAGATTCAAGTTCAAGTGATTTTAAAAAATCATAACTACAAAATTACTTGCTGGTTTTAAGTTCCATCTACTAATTGAGGCTGTCTTACAAGCTAGTAGATTTCTGTTTTCTGAATGTCAAGTTATTGTTATTAGAAACTAACTGGAATATATGATATATTAAATATTTCTTACATATTGAAAGCATGATAAAACTCATTAAAATTTCTTCTATGAGTTTTTTATATGCAGATAGAAATTTTTGCACTGCAATCAAAACGTAAAACATAAGAATTTGAACTGCTGGGGGAAGTCATTAACAGTCTTAACCAGCTGTGACTCTTATGGCTTCATAGTGACCAGAATGACAAGATATGCTATGGGTACAATAGTAGCAAGAGAGATGCAGGGTTAACCAGCTGCTTTCTGGTTGGATTTAAGGCCCATTTCACAGGAAGAATCATGTATCTGGTGTCATAAATCTGGCCAAAAACCCATGGTTGATAAGCTCACAGGTCTGGGGGTGAACCTACTACTGCTATTTTGCTAAGTGGATATATAGTTTCAAACTAACATCTAAATTATTATTTGTGTATCCAAAGATTATTGCAGTTCTCAGACATCACAGAAAACTTTCCTTATATTGTGAGTGGCAGTTACATAGAAACTTAGAATTGGTCGAAGTACAAAGAATGAGTGCCTATAGAGCATTCAGCCATAAATGGGGTAAGAACCACAGATGGGAGAGGACTGCAGAAAAACATTGTTCTCTACACTCCCAAGGGCTACGGCTGCCAGCACAAGACCCACACAAGAACAAACCAATTGACAGTCTAGCATAGAACAGGAAGGGCCATTTTGGATTCATATGTTGAGAGTTCTCTGTTTAGGTCTACACTCCATTTTTTTATTGAATTATTTGTTCTTTTGATGATTTCTTGAGTTCTTTGTATATTTTGGAGATCAGACCTCTGTCTGATGTGGGGTTAGTGAAGATCTTTTTCCATTCTGTCTGTTGTCATTTTGTCTTATTGACCATGTCCTTTACTTTACAGAAGCTTTTCAGTTTCAGGAGGTTCGATTAATTAATTATTTCTCTCAGTGTCTGTGCTGCTAGGGTTATACTTAGGAAGTGGTCTCCTGTGCCAATGCGTCCAAATGTATTTCCCACTTTCTTTTCTATAAGGTTCAGTGTGTCTGGCTTTATGTTGAGGTCTTTGATCCATTTGGACTTGAGTTTTGTGCATTGTGATAGATATGGGTCTATTTCATTCTTCTACATGTTGATATCTAATTATGCCAGCACCACTGGTAAATATGCTTTCTTTTTTCCATTTGATATTTTTTGCTTCTTTGTCAAAAATCAGGTGTTTGAAAGATGTGTGGATTGATATATGGGTCTTCTATTTGGTTCCATTGGTCCTCCTGTCTGTTCTTATGTCAATACCAGGCCGTTTTCAGTACTGTAGCTCTATAGTAGAGTTTGAAGTCAGGGATTGTGAAGCCTCCAGAAGTTCTTTTATTGTACAGGATTGTTTTGGCTATCCTGGGTTTTTTGCTTTTTAATATGAAGTTGAGTACCGTTCTGTCGAGGTCTGTGAAGAATTTTGCTGGCATTTTGATGGGCATTGTATTAAATCTGTAGATTGCTTTTGGTAAGATTGCCATGTTTACTATGTTAATTCTGCCTATCCAAGAGCATGTGAGATCTTTCCACTTTCTTGTGTCTTCTTCAAGTTCTTTCTTCAATGCCTTAAAGTTCTTGTCAAATAAATCTTTCACTTCCTTGGTTAGAGTTACCCCAAGATATTTTATGCTATTTGTGGCTATTGTAAAAGGTGTTGTTTCTCTGATTTCTTCCCAAGCCCTTTTATTATCTGTGTACAGGAGGGATACTAATTTTTTTGAGTTAATCTTGTATCCTGCTACATTACTGAAGGTGTTTATGAGTTGTAGAAGTTCCTTGATAGAATTTTTGAGATCACTTATGTAAACTATCATATCATTAGCAAACAGTGAAAGTTTGACTTCTTTTCTGATTTGTATTCCCTAGATCTCTTTTTGGTGTCTTATTGCTCTAAACTAGGACCTCAAGAACTATATTGAATAGATATGGAGAGAATGAACAACCTTATCATGTGCCTAATTTCAGTAGGATCTCTGGGAGTTTCTCTCTATTTAGTTTGATGTTGGCTGTTGGCTTGCTGTATATTTATTATGTTTAGGTATGTTCCTTGTATTCCTGCTCTCTCCAAGACCTTTATCATAAAGGAATGTTGTATTTTGTCAAAAGCTTTTTAAGCATCTAATGAGATGATCATGGGATTTTAAATTTTCAGTTTGTTTATACAGTGGATTATGTTGACAGATTTTTGTATGTTGAACCATCCCTGTATCTCTGGGATGAAGCCTACTTGATCATGGTGGATGATGGTTCCGATGTGTTTTTGGATTCGATTTGCCAGTATTTAATTTAGTATTTTTGTATCAATGTTCATGAGTGATATTGGTCTATAATTCTTCTTCTTAGTAATGTCTTTCTGTGGTTTGGGTATCAGGGTAATTGTAGCCTCATAAAAAGTGTTTGGCGTTGTTCCTTCTGCTTTATTGTGTGGAATAATTTGAGGAGTATTGGTATTAGTTCTTCTTTGAAAGTCTTGTAGAATTCTGAGCTGAAACCATCTGGTCCTGGGCATTTTTTTGGTTGGGAGACTTTTGATGACTGTTTCTATTTCTTTAGCAGTTATATTTATCCAGAAAGTTGTTCATTTCCTTTAAGTTTTCCAGTTTTGCAGAGTACAGGTTTTCAAAATATGACCTGATGGTTCTCTGTATTTCCTCTATGTCTGTTGTTATGTCACCCTTTTCATTTCTGATTTTGTTAATTTGGATATTCTCTCTCTGCCTTTGGTTAGTTTGGATAAGGGTTTGTCTATTTTGTTGATTTTCTCAAAGAACCAGGTCTTTGTCTCATTGATTCTTTGTATTATTTTCTTTGTTTCTATTTTGTTGATTTCAGCTCTTAATTTGAATATTTCCTGCTGTCTAGTTCTCATAGGTGAGTTTGCTTCTTTTTGTTCTAAAGTTTTTAAATGTTTTGTTAATTCACTAGTGTGGGATTTTTCCAGCTTTTTTATGTAGGTATTTAGTGCTATGAACTTTCCTCTTAACACTGCTTTTATTGTGTCCCATAAATTTGGGTATGTTGTGTGGTCATTTTCATTAAATTTTAGGAAATCTAATTTCTCTATTTCTTTCCTGACCCATTGATGACTGAGGTGAGCATTGTTTAATTTCCATGTGTTTGTGGGTTTTCTGGAATTAGAATTGCTGTTGACTTGTAGTTTTAAATCATGGTGATCTGATAGGTACATTGGGTTATTCCAATTTTTTTTGTATTTGTTGAGGTTAGTTTTGTAACTGAATATGTGGTTAATATTTGAGAAGGTTTCATGAGGTGCTAAGAAGAAAGTATGTTCTTTTCTATAGATGTCTGTTAAGTCCATTTGAGTCATAACATCTGTTAGTTCTCTTATTTCTCTGTTCATTATTTTTTGTCTGACTGACCTCTTCAGTGGTGAGAGAGGTGTGTTGAAGTCTCCCACTATTAGTGTGTGAGGTTTAATGTATGATTTAAGCTTTAGAAGTGTTTTTTTGACATATGAGGCTGCCCTCGTATTTGAGGCATAGATGTTCAGTATTGAGATTTCCTCTTGATGGATTTTTCCTGTGACTAATATGAAATTACCTCATTGACTGATTTTAGTTTGAAGTCTATTTTGTTAGATATTAGGATAGCTATACCTGCTTGTTTCTTAGGTTCATTTTGTTGAAAATCTTTTCACAACCCTTTACTCTGAGCCAATGTCTGTTTTTTGAGGTTGAGAGATGTGTTTTTTGTATGCAGAAGGATGGATTCTGTTTTCCTACCCATTCTGTTAGTCTGTGCCTTTTTATACGTGAATTGAGTCCATTTATATTAAGGGATATTAATGACCAGTGATTGCTATCTCTTATTAATTTAGTTTTCATTGTTTGTGATGTTAATTTGTGTGTTTTTCCCTTCTTTGGGATTTGCTGCTATGAGACCATCAATTGTCTGTGTTTTTATTGGTGTAGCCAACTTCCATGGGTTACAGTTTTTCTTCTAGTATTTTGCGTACGGCTGGGTTTATTTCTAGGTATTGGTGAAATCTAATTTTGTCATGGAATATCTTGTTTTGTCCTTCTATGGTGATTGAAAATCAAGGCAGAGAGAATATTGGAAAGAAGAGAGGAGTATGAGGCATCCAATCCAGGCCCCAGACACAGAAGAAGCATTGTGGGAAGTTTATAGATGAGGTAAATAAGCCTCAGGGCAGCAAATAGATCAATAAAAATGGGTTAATATGTTATAAGAGTTGCCTAGGATTAAGCTAAGCTATTGGCACAGCATTTGTAATAAATAAGTTTCTGTGTGGTTATTTGGGAGCAGCTGCTGGGACACAGAAAAGTCTGCTTACACCTGTAGGCATATCTGTGGGGTAATTTCTTGATTACTCTCTCCACCTACCATAGCACCAAGCTTACAGGTCCACACATGGTCACACCTGGCTTCTATGTGGATTCTAGGATCTAAACTTAGGTCCTCGTGCTTGTGAAGCAAGCACTTTTGCCATTGAGCAGGCTCACCAGTTCTATTTCTTTTCGATGATAGGAAGTCATTAAATGTTAACTACATGTTCTCAGGTATAGCTGTTCCTGGGCAAGCCATATGCCTTCATGAGTTTCATGATTATAGACAGTCTAGTCACTCATTGTGCAGGAAGCATTTTAACTTTGTTCATCCAACAACAATTCATTCCAAAATTACCACCCATTGATGGTTTTGCCTTGTATCTTCCAGAGAATTTTCTAACTGAAGTGTAATTTCAAATCTTTGCTATTGTTTTATATAAATAGTTTCTTGGTTTTCATTGCAGTGTTTTCTCTACTCATGGAGTTGCTATCAGAGCATAAAGAGTGACTTCTAAGTGTGCATAAATATTTCATACAAAGTTTTAGAATCACAGGATGAGAATCACACTTTATATTTTAAATAAAACCAGAGGCTTATGTTTATGCTTGGAATCCCTTCATTTAGACCAGGGAACATTTGGAAACAATAAAGGGTGTAAAAAGCTGAATTTCAAAGGACTTTAAAAGAATTTTTTATTTGAAAAAAAATGAGCTTTATAGAAAGAATGCAAAGATGGAATAGAAAATCGCCACACCCTTCACACAGTTTTTTAATTCTATTTCTGTTGCCTTGACAAATATCCTGACCAAAAAACAATACAGGAAAGAGTGTCTGTTTGTCCTACAAACTAGGTCACACTCTGTCACCACAAAGAAGTGAAAGTAGGAGCTCAAGCAGGAGTCACATCAATCTGTAGTGGAAGACAAGGAGAAATGGATGCCCCAGGCTGCCCTCTTGTTTGCTTTCATCTAGCTTTCTCCTGTATGGTACAGTTCAAGACCTCTTGTCTAAGGAATGGTGTTGCCCACAGTGGGCTGGGTCTTTCCACATCAATTAACAATCTCCCACAAGCAAGCTCATAGGTTAAACCAATCTGAATAATTCCTCATTTAGTGTTCTTAGGTGATTCTAGGTCATGTCAGCTGAAAGTTAAAACTAACCAGCACACAATGTTCCATGTTATTTTTATATTAACATAATAACTTATGTTTATAGAAAAGCAGCATTAGTGTAATGCTATCACCTACTTCAGATTATATTTGTACTTCTTTGATTCTTCCATTTCCTATACCAAATTCCAACTTGGGACAGTTTGCTGCCAAACTATCAGTAGGTGGTTGCTATAGTCAACAGCGAATGTTACATAATGGTTTTGTGGAAATTTGTTTAGCTAAAACCAATTTTAACATTCTAGTCATCAAGAATGAATGAAGTGCAGAGCATATTAAAGCTGAGGTGTTGGACTGACTAGCCAGCTCAGGAGATAAAGGCACTTGCCTCCAAGCCTGTTGACTTGAGTTCAATTCCTAGGATCCACATAGTAGAGGAGAAAATTGACTCCTGAAAGTTGTCCTTGGATCTTCATGCATGCACATACATGCCTACACATGAATAAATATAATAAAAATTGCAAAATAAAAGGCAAACTGAGGGTGTCTTTGTGTTGTGGACTTGGGTTTTTTTGTGAAGGTCCTCTCTTCTATTGTACTTGAAATGAACTAACCTGGCTTGTGGGTTGAGAAAGGAAACTAACCATACTGTGTATATGAAATCCTAGGAAATCATTATTGCTTCCTTATTTTTCTCCTAATAAATATGCTTATATGTTTCTTTGGGCATCTGCAGCAGATGTCTCTCCCAAGTGTCTTCCCTACCTGACCCCCATGCCCGCATCTGTTTTGAAGATCACAGTACTACACTTCAGTCTTAGCCCTTTGCCCTGAGAATCTGCCCTAAGCTCTCACTAGTATTAGTTGGGTCTAAGCAAGAAAAGCTGAGTAGTTTCAATATCTTGCCCTATGCTGGTTAGTTCTCCATCCTCCCATATTATGAGAGAATTTATTGAATTGCCTATTAAGGAAGTTGGCTGATGGGAATGAAATTACCCAGGAAGCTTGTAAACTTTGAGGGGTAGTCCCATTCCTGAGCTGCCTGAAAAGTTAACTGAGGTTTGGGACTGAGTGCACATCAGCTCCTCCCCCTGTCTAATCCTACACCCTCTCTTCCTCCTCCATAACCTTTATTACAAGAGTGCTCCTTAACAGACAGTTTAAATTTGAGTCAGAGTCTGCACACAGAGCCAGGGATAGGAATAAACAGTAGAGGGTTTGTCTGGTAAGTGTGAAGACCTGGATTCTATCCTCAGCAGGGGTGTGGGACAGGGAGAAAGAGAAAGAGGAGAGAAAGAAAAGAGAAGGCCAAAGAGGAGGAGGAGGTGAGGGAGGATGCGGGGAAGGAAAATGAGAGAAGGGAGCTGCTTTCCAGAAAGCCACTCTCCTTGCAAGTGATCAAAATCCATGCACTACAAATAGTGTGTGAAGCAAGCATGTAGCGCCCGTGCATACCTTAAAGGCTGTGTGCGAGTGTACCTATGTGTATGCAAATTTGTACACATGAAATTATATGTGCATATTCTGTCAAGTTTTCTCATTGTTATAAAATTTATAGCACATGTTTTTTATTTACACTTCTGCATTTTTACATATTGATAATAGAACTTTCAAATGATTGCCTATTATTAATGTATGGTAGAAGCACTAGCTACATGCATGTGTGCTGTCCTCACATCTCTGGTTATTCAGTACCTACTTACAGACTATCTGTCATATCTTAGGCACTGTTATAGGTGCTCAGGACATCAGCAGGCTGTCCCATGCTGCACTTCAAGAGCTAGCAGACTTACTAGTTCTACGTTATGGATGTAAACACTGACATTTATTTAACCAAAATCACAGAAGCAGTACAGAGGGGCCAGGGCCACAGTAGGCAGCTCCCCACCAGACTGTCTCCCTGTCTGTAAATTATTACACTGGCCACTTCTTGCCTTGATGGACAGTCAGGCTGCATGCAATGGAGGCTGTTATAAACAAAGCAATGCTGTTCATCTTCCCCCTTTATCCCTGGGTGCTGCAGATCCAGTTTTAAAAGACACCGAGAAAGAAGAATGAAGTCGGTATCAAGCCAGGTACTTGTTAGTGCTAGGTCCTAATGGAAACACTTGGAAAGGCATCTTTCTTCACCACTGGGGGTTTAGGAAATCAAAGACTGCTGCATTCCGTTTCTAACATGAAAATCTTAGGTCAGGCTTCTACAATGCATCCCTGAGGGCTGCTCATGCTGGATGTGTGTTTGTAGATAGGGTAATACCTGGATTATCAATCCACCGAATCTCTGGTGGGAACTGGAATGTTTTTATTGAAATTGCCCTGCTTGTGTTCCTGGAAGAAACGACAGCAGACTTACATCCTGGTCTGGTTTTAATCAGAGCTCATCTTTATGAGACAACACAAGGCCGAAGGGTTTTCTCAGCTGATGGTTCCAAGGAAAAGTACTGTTCAAAAGTGACACCAGCCAATGAGCCTGAGAAGATGGAGAGGAGATATTTCATACACACGGGAGATGTAGGAAATTCCAGGGGCGCGTCACAGGGAAGCGGTGAACCTCTGGGCTCTCAGGCTGGGGTAATCACCACATTTATTGGACAACTGAAGTTCAGTTTGGGGAAATCAGTCATTCCCACTTACCTCAGTGGGGATGTAACATATACACACTGATGGAATTAGAGGCCCGACTGCCCCATGAGCCATCCACCCTTCAAACAAACATTTCATTCTCCTAGAGAATCCCCATGTTCTGGCCAAAGAGCCATCATACATTAGATGATTCAATGTCTATGTAATTCACAAGTCTCTACAGATATTCTTGAAAATTTCTTATTTTCATTTAATAGGATATTCTACTAATGGGGACTTGGCATGACTTCAGGGCCCCTTGTTGAGATTTTAATCCATTTTGAATAGTGCTGGTGATAGTGGGAACCATAAAATCTCAATCTTCCACTAAAGTGCAGGGCTGTCAGTGGATTTCTGGGCAGAGCAGCGCTCTGTTCATGCTCAGTGGAATGCACTTCTCACTAACTATGAAAATGGTCCAATGGTCCAAGTACGTGTTAGACCAGGTGTGCTACCTTCGCTGTTTCCTGAGTGCTCACGATTTTAAACTCATCTAGCCTTCTTTATGTTTCTGCTTGAATTTTAACTTTCTTTTCAGCAGCGGTAATGATCCACTGTGGAGAATAATAACTGGCAAGAGACAGCCAATAAAAGTCCAAAGAAAGGAAAAAGTTTGAAACAAATGTGATTCAACAGGAGGCCCAGCTCGGTTCCCCTCCACCAAAACGTTCAATCTTACATGTGTTCTAGAATGATTCTTTGTACTTATTTATGCCAGCTTCGCAGAGAGAACCGTCTCCCGAGGGCTACATGAGTAAATCGAGCATCCCTGTGAAATTTGCCCTTGAGTTATGCATGTCTGTTTTCTTATCCCAATTGTCTCTTCTCTTTCCAAAGCAAAATTTGACATGTTTATGTGACCAAAACAATCCCATATCAGAATACCTGAGATTTAGATCTCCAATGGCCTCAGCTTACACATTTTAGTTCCCTAAATCTACTGTAAGAGAAAATAAGCACCAGATAAATTAAAATGTCAAAAGTTTTTCCATTATTATACTGTATTTCTCTCTTTTGCTATAAATTATCTGTATTTACTGGAGTGAAGGCAATCACACTTTCCTGTTGTTTAAATCTCAGTCTACAGGGTTGGTGAGAGAGCTCCCTCATTGCACAGATGCTCTCCTATAACTGAATTAATGAATGCATCTACTCTAGCAAGACTGTATTTATTCATCGTGTGTGCGTATATGAATGTGGGCAGGTGTGAATGGCTTGTATGTGGAGGTCAGACAAGAGCCTACGGAGTCTATTTTTTCCTTCTGCCACATTGGTCCTGGGGATTGAACTAGGTTTTCAGGCTCAGTGACAAGCACCTGACTTGTGGAGCCGTCCCATTCATCCAAGAACGGAAGCCCTTCTTGCTCTAGTTTCCCGAGAGCAGGATTACAGGCTGTCTATCCCAGGATAAAGAGCCGTTTCTGCATCCTGGGAGCTAGCATAGGAATCCAGCGCCATTGCACTCCACTTTCCCAGGTAGACTTTTCACAATATATATTAAGAGTTTGATCCTTATTTCATTATTAATATAACATCACTTTGACAGTGCTTTGGGCTCGCCCGAAATTGTTTCTTGGATTTAACTCCCAAGAGAATGCATTATTCACAGAGGCCACATTATTTAGAGCAAAAGGAGTTAGAGAACCTTCTGGCAGCTCTGCTCAGAAAGCAGCGCTCCAGCCTTTATGTCTGCAGGGACATGAAGTCTGGCCTGCCACATGTGGCTTCCTGTGGCTTCCACTTCTGAACCTACACAGATTGTGTGTTTCATAGACAGATACACTTAGATCTGAAAGGTCAATGCACGCATTGGAACTGATAGGCTGAAACATGTCCGTGGTAAAGCAAGTCCGTGGACACATGATTTGCATTCATTTTCAAATAATATGTACTTTCAGATGGTGTGGAGGGGACTCACAGGGAAAGGAACCGATCACCCTAACCATCCAGCCTTGTGTTCAGAAGCTGCTGCTCATGTCCTATACCTCTCTTGTCTTCGTGAATATATTCCATGACTGTTTTGGAGATAAAAAGACTCCAAGGTCTCTTTCATGTTGGACAATCCAAGAATTATGATGCATGTCTGCAAACCTTTGAAAGGCCAAGGCAGGAAAATCATGAGTTTGGGGCCAGCCTTGGCTACTTACTGAGACCCTGTTATGTTGCAAGTTCTTGGCAGTCTGGCCTTCATGTGGTCATGTGTAAAAGAATTAGAACACTTGGCTCGCAGCTCTCTCCCTGCATCTGAGCACAGCAAATTGCACAGGGAGGGGTCAAAAACACAAAACTGAGGCAGAGTCTCACTACCTTGAACTTCTGGGGTTGCAGGCAGGCATTCACCATGGGGTTTACATATATTTCTAAGAATTCCTTATGAGATAATAGAAATACTAACTCTTGATGACTTATTAAATGTCTAAAACCACAAGTTCACATCTAAGTCTCTCTAGAAAGGATGAGGCAGACTGCAGGAATTGGCTCACACAAATGCAGGCAGGCAGGCAGGCAGGCAGGCAGGCAGGCAGGCAGGCAGGAAAAAGCTCAGGTAGGGTCTGCCCTGTAGACCTGTCTCTTCCTCAGGATAATTCCAATTTTCTAAAGTCCTTGGCAGACTGGGTGAGCTCCATCAGCTTCATCAAAGATCATTTCCCTAAGTCAGTCAAGAACAGAAAATAATTTATGATAATGAAATATATTCACAGCAGCCTCTAGACTAGTATCTGACTAGACTAGTGCCAGAATTGTTGTGTAGGTAGGCTGACACACACAATTAAATAAATACCACAGGACGAGCATGTCGCTCAATTACAGATGGGGAAGATGAGGCTCAGAGACATTGACAACTCCCCGAAGGTCCAACATTGGCCAACATACCCTCATCACATAGGCTCTGCATCACAAACTCTGGTGACCTGCTGGAAACACTTGCCCACTTAGAAAGTGAAAGCCCTGTAGGAACAAGGCCTGGGCCTGCTGAGTTTTGCTTGCTGGCAAGGCTTTAAAATCAGAGCTGCTGAGCTCTAACCACAGGGCCAGATTTCCCTCCTGTGTGAAAGCAGTAAGATGATAACCGTCTGTCCGTTTCTGTCCTAACAAATATCCAAGACAGCCAGCTTCCGGGCAGCCAGCTTCCGGGCAGCCAGCTTCCGGGCAGCCAGCTTCCGGGCAGCCAGCTTCCGGGCAGCCAGCTTCCGGGCAGACAGCTTCCGGGCAGCCAGCTTCCAGGCAGGCTCGCCTTGCTTGTTGTTTCCGCAGTTCCCATCATTGCCACGACACTTTAGACTTGGTGCAACATGGTGGGAGTGCGTGCTAGGCAAAACCACTTACTTCATGGACAAAAAGTGAAAACAAGAATTGGAAGGGACTAAGGGCCCCCAACTTCCTTCCAGATCAGTTCTCCAGTGGCCTGATAACCCTCCATCCATCCACCATTCATTTCTTCTATGACCAACAGTGCCAAGCTGAGGACCAAGCCTTCAACACCTGGGCCTTTGGTAAACAATAACAATAATGCACACTAAAGAAGAGTTGGAAAAGCATCACACATTTAACAGTAAAGGAGTAAGTCCCAGAGAGATGCTCTGTGAATACCTGATAGGCCAGGCAAGTCTTTGTCTCTCAGAGAAAAGACACGGATTAGAGTGGGCAGGTCACAGTAGTTAAGAGTCTACTCCAGAGAAGGGAGCTTGAAGAGAGAATATTCCAGAAACATGCAGAGGCTCTGCCTGAGACAGCAGCCAACTAATGGAGCCAGAATGAGAGCCATCCAATAGGAATAAAGAGAGTTCGTTCCAGAGATAATCTAGGAAAGAGCAGAAGAGACTGGAATTTGTGAAGCCCTGTGTAGAACATGTGAAAATATTTGGCTTCAGCAATGTCATAAAATTAGCAGCAGACAGTGGTCTCCTAGGTATCCTTAAATCAAACTTGAAAGGAAACTGTTTCCAAATAAGTTAGTTGTAACCCAGAATAGAGTATGAAAACACTCCCAGTGATACAAAATATATGTAGCACCAGGGAAGGCCTAGGGTGTATGGCTATGACCAGACACCGCTCTTTGAAGACGGTTTCTCCCTGAAAGGTTCAATGTCAAAAACACTAGCGAGGATTATTGTTGTTGGATCATCGTTGCTGGGCTTTGTGCTTAGGTTATTATTTCATGTGTGACTCACTCACCACTAACACGCTATGTAAGAGACAAGCTACTAACAGATGTTTCTAAGAGGAGGAGCCAGTGGGCTATCACACTGGATGAAACTGGTGTCCCTCTGATCAGGACTGGACTAAAGCACAGGCACTGAAGGTTACCAGGAGAGGGCAGGTAATAAACCCAGCCACGCCATGTGGTTGGCGTCTTCGTCACCATTGCTCACTTCTGCCCTCCTACCTTGGGACACCACTGACCATGTTGTAAGGCTGCAAGAGGCCCCATGCTTTAGAATACAATAGCCTCTCAAAGAATGAACAAAAATCTCGCATCAGCTCCTCGTGAAGTGCCAGTCTCAGATGTTTGGCTAGAGCAACACAAAGTCACCTATAACCCCGGGACCACAGAATGGGAGAACATGCTGGGGGAAATGAACTAACCAAAGCAGAACATGCAAGGCATAGATGGTGCAACCAGTAGACAACGACACTCTGATGTTTCCACACTGGGTGAAAATAGAGACATGTGGAGTCCTAAAAGAACAACATTATTAAAGGCAAACAGCACACTGGGTGCCTTCAAAACAAATTAGTCACAATGAAGAGAAAAATTAAGTCAGTATAGTCAGAGACTGCTTGCTCATTCCCAGCCACCCAGACCTGAAATAATTACACAGAAACCATATTAATTATGGTACTGCTTGGCCAATGACTCTAGCGTATTCCTAGCTAGCTCTTATTTCTTAAATTAACCAATTTCTATTAATCTGTGAATTGCCATGTGGTTGTGGCCTACCGATAAGGTTCTGTTCGGTGTCTGGTGTCTTTCTCCTCCAGTGGCTACATGGCTTCTCCTTGACTCTGCCTACTCTCTCCTCCTCTATCTGCTTGGACTTCCCACCTTGCCAATTCTGCACTGCAAGAGGCCCAAAGCAGCTTTTTTATTAACCGATGGTATTCCCGCATCAAGTCAACATTAAAGGCTAACAATAGAAACTAAACAAATTAAACACAGAAAAACAATGAAAAATGGAAGAACACCTATGAGCTGGGGACATCTCCAAGTACCCTGGTGCAGAGTGAATGGAATCTCTAGACCTGGAAAACCAAACCTCAGAGGAAATCCTCTCAGTTCAAAAGATTACCAGTGAGAAACGCAGAGCGAGCATCCTGCTGCTGTGGTGAATGGATGAATCCAAGGAAGGAATGCGGTGGTGAAGAGGTGTTTCTGAGAACCAGGAGGTAGAGGAGGGTGATCTCTCTGGGGCCTAGTTCAGTGTTAGGCTGAAGATTCGAACTAGGTACCAAGACAAAAGAAGGTAGGGGGAGGAGGCAGGGAGTGCAGGAGAAAAGAAGGAAAGCTATCTTTACTCGCCAGTGACAAGATCTAAGTAAAAACTGTAAGGAGTCTACAAAAGAGCTACTAGCACTGACAGTTCTAGAACATTTGGGGGATTCAAAATGAGCAGCATCAACTCGGCTGCTGAAATGTTTTCAATCCCATTCTCAGGGCCTAAGAACGTGGGGACCTTGGAGATGAACTTTGCCAATGTGGGCAGGATCTGTGCGCTTCAACCTGAAAGCACTGTGAGAAAAAGGGGAGAGAAGCAAACGGGGGGATGAACAGCTGAAAGGATCAGGGGACTCGGCACAGATGCACCAAGCTTCTCAACATACTCTTGGTCAGATAGCCATGCTGTAGGCAGCCAGAGAGGATTCTCAGTCAGTCAAATGCTCATTGCACAAGCGTGAGGCCCAAAGTTCAAAGCCCAGCATTCACCTAAAAGCCAAGTGCTACAGCGTGCATCCCTGCAATCCTACAGCTGGGGAAGGGAAGACAGGAGGAGCCCAGGAACTCATGGTCAGCAGGCAGTCGGTAAGCTCCAGATTCAGTGAGAGACTGCATCCGAGGGCAGGTAGAAAGCAGCTGAGGAGGGCACTGGAATCAACCTCCAGCCTCTGCCTACAAACATGTAGGTGAACACACCCATATGCATGCATGCACACACATATACACCAAAAATATTTTTTTATTGCAATTAGCAAGTTGATCCTAAAATTTACAAAGAAGTATTAAGAATGCAGCAAACAAAAAAAAATGAAATCTAGAAGCAGATTTTGTATTTTCTTACTTCAGTTCTTGTTTGTTTGCTTGTTTGTAATTAAGATACTATGGCATTGTATCATTGTAACAGCAAAAAGGTTGGTGGAACAGAAGAGAGCAACTAAGACAGACGAGCAAGGTATCTCCATGTCAAGATGGACAGCAACTTTAAGGCAGGGCTCAGGAGTAGACCCGTACCTACATGCTCTACTGGTCTCAGAAGAAACATAAAGCGACTTCAAGGAGGAAGAATGCTATTCTAACTAATGGAGATGAAATGATTAGGTAAACAACACTGTGGGTTTTAAGTGACTCCCAAAGGTCCTTAAGCTACAGGCTTGAATGCCAGACTACAGCACTTCTGGCAGGTGCTGGAGCCACTAGGAGGCAGAACCCACTGGAAGGAACTCAGAACAGTTAGGACTGTCCTTGAGGGGACTATTGGGGCATAGCCACCAAAAACCCCACCTCTCTATGTCTGCTTCCCAGACACCTTGAGGTGAGTGTCTCTGCTTCACTGTGGTCTCTCTATCATGACGTGTGTCCTAACCACAGACCCAGAAGCAGTAAGACAACTGACCATGAACTGACACCTCTAAAACCATGAGCCAACAGAAACCATTCTTCCCTTAAGGTTATTTGTCTCATGTATTCTCACAGCAATCGAAAGGTGATTAGCACAGTACTAATATGTAGAAAAATTAGCTCTTAATCCATATACCATGTGCTTGATAGTTTTATGTCAACTTGAAACAAGCTAAAGTCAACTGAGAGGAGGAAACACAATGAAGAAAAACCCTCCACAAGCTAGCCAAAGAGTCAGTAGTTCCACAAGTACACCAAGCTACACAGTTGTCACATACATGTAGAAGGTCTTAGTCAGTCTCATGCAGGCTCTCTGGCTGCTGGTTTAGTCTCTGTGAATTCCTATGAGCCCAGGTTAGTTGATTCTGTGGGTTTTCTTGTGATGTCCTTGTCCTCTCTGGATCGTACAATCCTTCCTCCCTTTCTCTCTCCAGCTTTGGAACCAATTCCTCATAATAAATTGCCTTGCCTAGTCTTAATACAAGAGGAGGTGCTTAGTCCTACTGTGACTTGGTATGCTATGCTTTGTTGATACCTACGGAAGGCCTATCCCTTTCCTGACAGAAACAGAGCAGATTGAAGGAGAACAAACATATGAGAGGAGAGGAAGAAGTGGAAACTGAGGTTGAAATATAAAATAAATTAATTTAATTTAAAAAAGAAAAGAAAAAAATCTCCACAAGATCAGGCTGTATGCAAGCCTGTATGGCATTTCCTTTGTTAGTAATAGATGAAAAGAAAGCCCAGTATATTTTGGGTGAGGCCACCCCTGAGCTGGTGGTTCTAGGTTCTATAGAAAGCAGGCTGAGAAAACCATGTGAAGCAAACCAGTAAGCAGCATTCCTCCATGGCCTCTGCATTGGCTTCTGCCTCTAGGTCCTGTCTGATCCTGTTCTGACTTCCTTCCATGATGAACAGTGATGTGGAAGTGTAAGCCAAACAAACCCTTTCCTACTTGCGTTGCTTTGGTCATGGCGTTTCATCACAGCAATAGAAACCCTAAGCACACACACACACACACACATATACACTTATATAGTGTTTGTGTGTGTGTGTGTGTGTGTATATATATATATACCGGTCAAAATACATTAGAGATCCAAGTGTAAATATTAAAATATTAAAGCTGGGCTGGGGAGATGGCTCCAAGAGTAAAGGACTCTGTGCAAGTATGAAGACAAGAGTGTGGATCCCGAGGACTAACATAAATGCCAGGTGGGTGTGGCATGTGGCAGCCTGGCTCTGGTCCCAGTGCTCAGGTGGCAGACACAGAGCATCCCCAGAGCAAGACGGCTCCCTGGACTAACTGAATCTTTCAGTTCTGGGTTCAAATGAAAGACCTTGTCTTATTCCCATAGTGGAGAGCAATTAAGGAAGACATTTGTAGACAACATCAGGCCTTCACATGTATTATGCCTGTATATACAAATGCCCACACACTTGCAAACATACACACACACACACACACACACACACACACACACACACACACACATATATATATATATATATACTACACATGAATACACACAATAAAAGAATTATACAATTTGTAGACAAACTTAAAGGAAAAACATTTTGTGAACTTGGGTTAGGCAATGACTTCTAACATCACCATACAAACCAAACCCCTCATGAAACAAAACTAAAGAATAAATTGAATTTCTCTTACAAGTTCTGCACAGGAAAGAATGAAACTGAATATAGATTATTTCCCACCTGAAAAAATAATGATCACCATGATATGAAGCTGTTGCAGCCTTGGTGTGATTGCTACAGGTGCCACTGTCTCAAGTCCAAGTCAGCAATTCAAGTGATTGAGTTCAGAGTGGCTGTCAGTGAAGAAACGTTTGCTGGGGGCACAGGAGTGTTAGGTGTGGACAGAGAAGAGGAGGGTCGTGAGGAACTTAAAACAGAGCAGAAAAATCCGGTGGCCTGTAAGGAGGCAAGGGCTCCCTTAAGCTCTTCGCCTTCCGAGGAGTACACAGTGATGGATTTGGGATTGATGTCAGTCTCAAGGGGAAAAGATTTGCTGTAGAAATGAAGCTAATGAAAATATTTCAATAAAGTCATCCAATTTGCAATGATTCCCTGACAGAAAGTTGAAAGAGTCTGGTTATATTCTCAGATAGGAGAAGCTTGGTGGTAGTGGCGCACGCCTTTAATCCCAGCATTCTGGAGGTAGAGGCAGGCGGATCTCTTGTGAGTTTGTGGCCAGCCTGGTCTACAAGAGCTAGTTCAGGACAGGCTCAATAGATACAGTGACACACTGTCTCGAAAAAAAAAAAAAGAAGGAAGGAAGGAAGGGAGGGGGGAGAAAGGAAGGAAGGAAGGAAGGAAGGAAGGAAGGAAGGAAGGAAGGAAGGAAGGAAGGAAGGAAGGAAGGAAGGAAGGAAGGAAGGAAGGAAGGAAGGAAGGAAGGAAGGAAGGAAGGAAGGAAGGAAGGAAGGAAGGAGATGCAGGGGAACATCCCACACTTGAGGCTGGGTGCATCCTGACATCCTTTCTCCTACAGACTCAGTGGTGCTATGTTCCCTAGTTTCCGCGCTTGGCTCTACATCCAAAATAGCTACTTTTCTGGCTTCCGGAAAAATAGGCGGAGCTCCACCTAAACCAGAAGTTCTCAGAGTTTGGCAACCTAATGGCAACCAAGAGCTATGCTTTCAATCCTAAAGCAAGTATATTTTGAGCTTACCTGATTTATATACTCTTGCTATGATGAATACTTTCCTCACAGTTATGCAAGGCATTACTTAATAACAGATCTAAGTATAGCATGAACCTCTCCAGAGGTCAATACACAGTCTATACTAGACAACACTCAGTGATTAGAGGGTATGGGATGGGGCAGTTCCTCCACTAAGGAACTCCCATGCAAGCATGAAGACCTGAGGTCCATCTCAAGTACACACATGAAAAGTGGGCCATGGTGGTGCTTTGGTTGTAATCCCAGTGCCGGAGACAATGGCAAACAGATGCCCAGGTCTCCCTGGCCAGCCAGCCTAGCCTCAAGTTTAGCAATCCCATCCCAAGAAGGAGGAGGAGACACAGATGAGAAAGAAGAAGATAGCCAAAGTTGTCCCTTAACCTCCATGTGCACAAGCACACATGTGCATGCAGACATATCTACATACAAGATCAGGCTGTATGCAAGCCTGTAGGGCATT
>NC_022018.1:18409935-18422759 GCF_000317375.1 Microtus ochrogaster | reverse complement strand
CATCCCTGGAACAAGCATCCTGTAGTCTAGAGTCGAGAGAGAGAGAGAGAGAGAGAGAGAGAGAGAGAGAATACATAGGGAACAATGTTCAGAGGTGTGGCTGCTCTTGAACTTAGCCTTGGCAAGTTAAAGTTGCAGGCAAACCTGACTTTCCCTTAAACTCCTTTCTGGACCACTTACACATCCACACAGCACAGGCATGCCTTCTCCCCAGATCACTTTTCTGAGAAGTAAAACACCGGGGCAAAGGCCTGGATAGGTGAGAACGCAAGAAAGGAAGTTAAAGGTGTTCTCTGTTGAGAATCTCACAGGCCAGCAAACTGCACTGATTGGTCCTGGAGCAGTCACAAGGGAGGGCAGAAAGCTGGACAAAGCCAAATCAATCCATCTCTTTGTGCAGCATCTGGGCTTCAGACACGTTGGAGTGCCGGCCTGTAAGAAGGCAGATGGGTTTGTCATCATGCCCCAACAGTCAGGAAGCTAGAGTTCTACTAGAGTTCTACAAGACTGACAGCAGAACTCTCCCAAACCAAGCATCCTCTCCTGACAAGTCCCTATCTAATGTGTAAGGTGGTTATGTCCCTTGAGTCCGACCCTCAAAGAGGAAAGAGGGCAAGCAGACTTTGTGAGACCAAAAGCAGACCTGCAGGATTCTGGGGATTAAGACCAATCCCTTTCTTCCATTGCTCTCGAAGCCATTAGGGAGAGCAGCAGCATATGGACCCCAGATGTTTTTAGCTATCCCTCTGGTCTGCCCCGGAGCATAGACCACATCAGGAGAGGATGAACCCCATGCATCTGGCCAGGTACCAACCCCTGGGAAGATCCAAGAAGCTCAATTTCTTTAACTGGGCTTGAGTCCTGCAGTTAAAGTCTTTATCATTTCCTTGTCCTTCTGGCCAGCCCTGTCCTGAGAGAGTGGAGTAAGGATAAAATGCATCCAGTCCAGTCGTCAGGTGGCACAGGAATTAAAGTCTCTCTCATCAGTGCTTTGGGGACCCAGCAAAACCTCTGTGACCTTGCCTGGGTCTAGATGTGAAAAGTTGAGGCGCTTCCTTTCCTAACACTGGCTACCAGGAAATGGGACAATGCAGTTGGTCAAGTGACTTTTAACATCCTAATGGCAGAAACACAGCTGTATTGTTACCAAAACCTATTTTCCAGTATCCTTTGTAATAGTTAAGGCTATAGGGCCAGGTTCTAACCAATGTCATAGGGGCAAATGTAACTGCTATGTTTTCCTGCCCAAAGCAATCTCCGACCATCTTAACATCCTTTTCTTCTGTCTACTGTTCCTATGCAGAAACTCCAGTTGTGAACCCCAAAGCACTAGGTGATGGTGGAGACACATTATTTTTTTTTTTAATGAATGAAAGGTGAAATTTTCATTGTAGAAATCCCCTTTGGAGAAAAGATCAGTATTAAGTATTGCTTACCATAGCCAAATTAGGCTTCTGATAAATGCTTGATAAAACCATTGAGATGGTATCTAGGATTCCCGAGAGGAAAGGAAAGGGTGACAGATTGGCCAACACATGTAGAGGGGTGACTTTAGTGTACAGGTGACACAGGCATTCCCACCCCAAGACTCCCCTCATGAATGTGTCTGCAGTGTTGATAAAATCTCTGTGAGCTTGTCTGGGTCTTCACATGAGAGGTTGGGACTCCTATCTCAGCAACTGCTGTCAGTACCTAAACTGACTGATACTGAAACATATTAAACAGAATAAGAGACCTCAGGATCCTGAAGACATGGGATCAGACCAATGACCACCAAGTGGGGTTGGAAAGAGGCAACCCCACAGCGTCTCTCCTCATGACGTGTCTGCTGCTGTTGGAGCACTGAGTGCTCACTGGCCCCAACTCACTCCATTACGTGCCACTGCCATATATAGAAAATATTTGACAGAAATTTCTAGAAATTTGACAGCAATGTTGAAATCTGAAATGCTATTGCCTGTTAGGATGGGGGAAAACCAAAAGAAATTTTTATAAATTAGAAAAATCACATTTTGACAGTTTGTGCTGAAAGAACTAACTGGATTCTGGTTTTTTTCTCTGAAGAAAATATAAAAAAAAAACCAAGCACCTCACGGAGCAGTGTTCAGAAAGTACAGACAGCAAACTCGTGGAAGTGCTGTCTGTGGCATCAGGCAGCTGCTCCATCCACTTCAGGAAGCCTCCACGGGCATAAGTAAATGCCTGATGTGACTACTTCTAAAGCAAAATGGTTTTGTTTTGGCTCTCATTTTGGGAATTTCCAGATCAGGATTGGGAAACACCATTGTGAAGGCTTGAATGGAGGTCATCATGGCAGAAGCCAGCGGCCACAGCTTGAGTCGGGAACAGAGAAAGGAGAATGGGGCTGAGGAGATAGCTGTGTTGATAACATGTTTGCCTCACAAACATAGAGATCTGAGTTTGATTAAAGAACTCATAAAAATCACGGTGACGGGGAGATGCGGGAGGAGATGTAACCAGTGGCGCTCACTGTTCACCTCCCACTTGAAATCCTGACACATGCATGTACCCACAAGTACATACATGCACCATACTGACATGTATACCTATGTGTGCACAACAGAGAAAGGGGGAAAGTGTGGTCCTACCATGTCTTCAAAACCTGCTTCTCATTACCTAGTGAAAATCCAGTAGGCCCCAATTCTGTAAGGTCCACAGCGTCCAAACACCACGTCCTAAAAACCCATCTTTACCATGGACATTTGTGGTGGATAGGAGCTATCATCCAAATCATTGTATCATATTTATGGTATTTGTCAGCATTTTATAATTTGAAATTTGTTTTTTACTTCATCATTCTTTTTTAAAAAATCACACTAAATTTCACAATTTAAATCTGAATAGTTTTTCTTTGAAAAAGCCTCAGAACTAACCAAACAACAGTCCTCATAAAATCTGGGTACAGGCCAGTGAGATGATTCAGCCGGCTTAGTCACTTGCCACCTAGCCTCATGACCTGAGGTGGATCCTCGGGTCATACAGGGAGGAAGGGGAGAACTGACTCCTTGACAAATGTCAAGGAGAATTGACTGCCATACGTGTTCTACATATATGATGTGACACACACACACACACACACACACACACACACACTAACAAATATAACTTAAAAATATGGTGCCCTCATGTCTAGCAATACCTCAGCCTGCATCCCTGGAACAAGCATCCTGTAGTCTAGAGTCGCTGGAACATGGCTTATTTTGCTGGTGACTTTATTAGGGTTCTCTACAGAACTAATACAATATTTACCTGTCTATCTATCATCTGTCTGTCTGTCTGAGTAGCTACCTACCTGTCTTTCTATATCTAATACTGATTTATACAAGAAGGTAGCAGAAGAGTTTCTAACTAATAGAAGCTGGCAGTCCACCAATGACCATCTGCTTGTCACAGAAATGAGTTCTCAGTGCACAAGGCTGGTACCTCAGTAGTCTCAATATAATGATGAAGACATGGAAAATTCCTGGATGGTTTCTGGTCTCTAATCCATGTTAGAACCCAAGAAGCTGGGTTCTGATGTCAGTGAGGCATGGTGGGGTCAGTGACAGAATAGATAACACTCCCCAGCAGACAGGGATGACAGGCAGGGAGGGAGGGAGGGCAGGCAGGCAGGGAAGGAAAGCAGGAAGAACTGCTTTTTCCTGGACCCCTTTACATCGTGGTTGCTTTTATAGTCTTAGCCCACTGTTGGAGAGGGCCTTACCTCTGTTAACCCTTTCTGCCTCAGCCACCACAGATTGGTAGAGAGTAAGTGTCTGTTCTCAATCCATTGTCCCTGTGTCCTCACCTGAGATGGTCTGTGAATACAGAGGAGTTGATACTTTTTGAAATACACAATCAACCCAAAGAAGTAAGGAACACAGAACACCAGATAATGGAATACCAGCAAAAGAATTTCCCAGGGACCAATGCAAAGGAATAGGATCCTGCGACTCTGGACTAAGATTTGAAAATAACCATTTTAGAAAATCTTGGAGAACCACAGGAGAATACTGATAACTCAAGCATATAATGGGGGAGACCTGACAGGTGGAAGTCAGGCAGACACAAAGAGAGGGCATGGAATTTCGCAGACAGAGCGAGGAAAGGGTCAATGGAGATATCTCATGGGAACCAGTACATTTTCTCAGGAAATTTTCTGAAGTAGGGAAAGAAAGTAGTTTAAAGTTTTCTCAAAGAAATAATGTCTAATGACATTCCAGATCTTGGGAGGGGAGAGAGCATTTAAAATCATGAAACTCAGAAATGCCCAAATACCACACCAAGATACACTGTAAGCAACAGTCAAAAGAAAGGGGGAGCCTGGCGGTGGTGGTGCACACCTTTAATCCCAGCACTCGGGGGGCAGAGGCAGGCGGATCTCTGTGAGTTCGAGGCCAGCCTGGTCTACAAGAGCTAGTTCCAGGACAGGAACCAAAAGCCACAGAGAAACCCTGCCTCGAAAAACAAAAAAAAAAAAAAAAAGAAAGAAAGAAAAGAAAGAGGGCACAGACAACCTGGAAGCCCCAAGAAAACAGAATATAAATGCATGATATTAAGTCAAACCTCACAGCAACAATAAACAAACTGGACAAGACATTCAGAAAAAAAAGAGCATCGAGACCAGCCTGGTCTACAGAGCTAGTTCTATATGTATATGTATATGTACATATTATACAACATATTTCAATACAATATGTAATATATACTTATATGTGTGTACATGCAATATACATATTATAGTATGTGTGTGTGTGTGCTCGTGCCCACACATGTGCACAGCATGCATATACATGTCACTGTCACACATATGGGACAATTTTCTGTGGGTCCCTGGGGATCAAACTCTGGTAATTAGTTTTGTTAACAAGCATCTTTGCCTACTGAGCTATCTCGATAGCTAGCTCCAGTGTCTTTCTTTATGTAAGACAAATTTTAGAGTCAAAACATAAAGGGGTGGAATATGTGGTCCCTGCAGATACAACCAGAGGAAGGAGGTTAATAACCCTATAAATATGTCTTTAGAGACAAAATGTTCATTCTGTAATGATAGAAAGATTAAAAGACACAGTAATGGTTACATATATGCAACCAACATTAGAATACCTTCATGGCTGAAGACCTGAAGTTAGAGACTTGTGGCAATACCCATGTTCAATAATGGAGTATTCAGAAAGAAATGACTGGTTTGAACAACACTGCTGAGCTGACAAGATGGCCCAGTGGGCAAGGTGCTCATGGCTCAGCTTGACCTGCTATCAAATCCCAATGCCCATATAATGTGTGGCCATTCATTTTTCTTCATCTAGAGACAAGCTAGAGTCACCTTGGAAGAGGGAATCTTAATTGAGAAATTGCTTCTGTCCTGTTTTCCTGTGAGCATGTCTGTGGGGCACTTTCTTGATTGTTGACTGATGTAGGAGGCTCCGCCCACTGTGGGTGGTGCCCTTCCTGAGTAGGTCCTCCTAGGCTGTGTAAGAAAGCAGGCTGAGCTGAGTGAGCCAGTAAGCAGTGTTCTCTGCTGTGTCTGCTTCAAGGTCTTGCCTGTGGTTTCCCCAGATGGTAGACTGTAACCTCTCTCCTCCAGACTGGTTTGGGCCCGTGTTTATCATAGCTAACTAGGACATGGTGCAGGAGAATAGTCTCCAGGACAGACTGCAGGGTAGGTGGGTGCACTGCTGGAGATCAAAGACCCTCTGAGCACCTTTGAAGGAGATGGAGACACCAATAAATGACAGCAAAAAATGGGAAATTTATAGCTGCATAAAACAGAGTGACAAACTCTTGATAACCATCACTTCAAAGAAGAAATCAAAAGGAATTTTAAAATATCTTTAGACAAACAGAATGAAAACACAGCACACAAAAGCTTGGGATGCCACAGAAACAGCGTACAGAGGCTAAAAACTGTCTCTAAACAATCTAACTTTACACCTCAAGTAATTTAGGGGGAAAAAAGAACAAATTGAACCAAAAGTTACTGAAGGAAATAATAAAAAGTAGAACAGATGCAAATCAAGTGGAGAATAGGGTATCAGAGGAATCACCAAGGCTAAGAGTTGGGCTACTGGGGAAAATGCTAGGGCCTGCTCCTGCCTCAGTCTGGCTAGTTCATCACTTCCAGGAGAATCTGTGAAGCCAAGCTTGAAAGCTACGCAGAAGTAAGTGTGTACCAAATGCAGTTCAATTTCATGAGGGTTTCTATTTAAAAAAAAAATTAAATCCACCAAGTAGTTAGCACAGAAGAAACAGACAAACGCTGAGAAATGTACAACCTATTGTGGCCAAATCCTGAAGACACAAAAAGCCTCATTTGTCAACAGCAAAGAAATGTGGTCGGTAATCCACAGCCTCCAAGCCATAAGAGTCTGCCGGTGGGGACTCCACCTGGGAATGCGATCAGACATCCTGAGCAGAAGCATAGATGTGTGAATCCTTAGGGCTGACGAACAAAGATTACTAACAAATTCGCCCACACATCAAAAAAGAGTACGCCACAACCTTGTGGGATTCATCTCTGAGAAACATGGCTGTGCCAGCATTTACAAATCTATTAGCTATGCCATATTAACAGAATGAGAAGAGAACATGATAATCTTAACATTTATTTAAAAAATCATTTAACAAAACTCAATTTCTGTTCACAATAAAAAATTCTCAAAATAGGTACTGAATGAGCAGATCTCAATTCAGTGCAAACCACTTACACAAAGTCACCGCTAACATCAATGGATGCTCTCCTGTTAAGATCTGGTACAAAGCCAGAATGTCTGCTCCCGCTGCTTCTTTTCAACGCAGTTCTGGGAATCCTAGACAGGGTGATTAGGCAAGAAAATTTAACCAAAGGCATCAAAATAAGAATGAAAGACTTGATCTCTCTTTCCAGGTGTCTGTAGAAAACTCCAAAGACTTTATTTAAAAGAATAAACTCTTGGAACTATGTTCATGGTGATATCACAGGCTGCAAAAGCAGAATCTCAAAGGCAACAGTGCTCCTTATATCAACATTGAACTACACAAAAAGCCAATTGAGCAAATAGTCCCATCCATATTAGAAGCTAAAAATTAATTTAGGAATACATTTAACCAAAAAGACGATTTTTTTTATTTTACTGGCAAATATAAGATGCTGAAAAGAAAAATGAAAGAGGTACAATTAAATAATAGGGAGGTGGTTCAATAGGCATAAGGGCCTGAGTGTGAATCTTTAGCATCTACTCAGAAGCCTAGGCATGTCTAGAGTGACAGCAACCCCAGCATTTGTAAGGGTGGGGACAACTGGAACCTGAGATCCACTGGAGCCAGCCAGCCTAGCCAAAATGGAGTGCTTCCAGCTTGCTAAGAGACCTGGCTCAAGGCAACACAGCAGACAGTGATAGAAGAAGACACCCAGTTTTGTCCTTTGACCTCTGTATAGCTGTACACTCAAATCCATTTACCATACACACATACACAGCATAGAATACATATTCTACCTCTCTATATAAAAGAATTAACATTGTCAAGTGTCCACACAAAGCAATATATAGTTAATGTAATTCCTATCAAAAGCATGGTTTCAGTTTTCAAAGAAACAGAAAAGATAACCCTAAAATTTATGTAGGGTTGCAGAAGATCCCGCTTAGTCACAGCTGTTATGACAAGGAACAGAACTGTTGCCTTCACATCCCCTGATTTCAAACCATATTCACAAAGCTACAGAAAGTGCAACCAATGTCTTGGAGAGATAGCTACAGCCTTGGGTTCATTATAGCATTTTTCACAAGAGGAAAACATGAAAACAACCTGTGTCTGTCAATAGAAAAAGAATAGAATAAGAGTAATCACCAGACTAACAGAGAAAAGTGTATACATGCAAACATTTGAATATATGCACACACAGGAATCCTACCAGTTGGAGTGTCACGGGTGAACCGGTATGCTCCGTGAAGTGAGGTGACAATGAAAGACATTCTCACGCGTGGGTCCTAGAATCAAGCATACAGAGCAGAGACTAGAATAGCCGCTGCCAGGGACTGGGGAGATGCTGGTCAAAGGACATCAGCTTCCAACTGTGAAGTGCGATTAATAAAAACTCACAGAGAAATTGAGGTTCAGCCTGAAGATCCGAAACACAAAGCAGCCGGCCACTGGCTCTTACCTTGACGTCAGTCCAAAATGGAGATCCTACTTCCAAGAATCTCAGAATGAGACTGTGTGTGAGAGCTGTTGCCTCCCGTTTTATAATCCTCTCTAGTTCTGGGATTAAATATGTCACCATTGGGATAAAAGGCCTGCACCACCCGCTTTCTATGACAACTGGGATTAAAGGTGTGTGTTACCACTGCCTTGTCTGTAAGGCTGACCAGTGGGGCTGTTTACTCTCTGATCTTCAGGCAAGCGTTATTTATGAAAATACAAATGAAATGCCAATACACATTTGTGTAGGATATACAAGTTCTAGATCTACTGTACATGGTGGTGACTCTAGCTAATAATACTGCAGTCTATGCCTGAAATTTCCTAAGAGAAAATCATATATTTCTGCCACACTAAAAGATAGTAAACATGACAGACTCATTAATTAACTTGACTTCCATAATTGTGCATACATGTATAAAATAATTGCACATACATAACTGTACATACATATATACATATTTAAATATACATATATAAAATATACATATATAAAATAATTGTACATACATAATTGTACAAACATATATAAAAATGTTAACTCCTTTCTCAAAGGGCTGTCATTTAAACTTTGACATAGACATTTTAGAAGAGCGCAGCCATTAACCCATTGCAATCATTTATTAATTCTTTAGAGGGTCTTGCAGATGGGTGATTCCCCTGGATCTCTCTAACAGAGTTTAGATAGAAAGGAAGCAGGAAGGACTGACAGAGACAGACTGCCATGCAACAAGTCAAGTCAGCAGCTGCCAGATGCTAAAGTTTGGGGCCTGGGTGACCCCGAAGTGCCCTAGTCCAGCCTGCCCTGTAGACAGGCACTGTCCTGGTGAAAGTAGTTTGAACTTCCAGGAAACTACCATGTCTTACTTGTCAACCTGCATCCAAAAGCCACGCCTCTCTGCTCGAACAGCTCCGGACCTGTGCTGTGACCACAGCCCCCTGTTGCTCTCTGCCAACTTCTTGCCTCCTTTGCCATGTTCTTTCCATGACAGGACGTCAAAGTGCCTATAAAGTGCTGCTGGTGCCCCTGCAATGGTGGATTTGCATAGCAGTGCCAAAAAATACCCCAGAGAACAATTTGCAGGAGGAAAATTGATTCAGCTCACAGTTCCTGGGGCTTCTCCTGTGTCTGCTTGGCATCTTGTACTTGTCATGAGGGCAGCCTCATGTTGGGGAAAGGGTCCTTCACTTCACAGGGAGCAGGAAGCAGAGAGGGGAAGGGATCAGAATCAGGATTTCTCTGGAAGGAATAATTTGCACAGGCTAATTTGTCAGATAAACCCCATCTCCTAAAGTTTCAATTACATCTAAAAATAGTGCTACTGGGTGAAGAGAAACAGTCAGTAGCGTGCCTGTAGGAAAGAAATCAGAATCAAATCATAGCAGCCCCACCTATGTTCTTTGGTTGGCCTGGTGCTCACATGTCCTCGAAATGGCTCACAGCAATGAGACCAAGAAGGTGGGAGGCAAAGGACCCCTTTTTATTTGTACATTCTTCTGGTTATGACTCCATCCTTTGCTGCACAGGGCTGGGTATTTCCTTAATAATTTATCAGAACCAACCAAGACTCACACAGCAAAACTCAAACCTCCCCAGGAGAGCATGGTCTGTATTCATTTACTAGTCTTGTTTACCCCAATGAGAAGCAGAAGATGGACTGTTGATTTTAGAAGCTACTGAGTCAAGAGGCCTCCAAAAGTTAATGGATGACTATGTGTCTGCAGTGAGTTCTGGAGGATTCCATAGAGTCTGGTCACAGACTCCACAGTGAGTCAGAACACAATGGCCAAGTGTGACAGTGCTGAGAGATCCCACTGAAACAGGGACCAGCAAAAGCCTGCTTGTAGTGAGCTCCTTGAGCAGGGCTGGGAAGAAACACGGAGTCGATTAGAAGTCAAGGTACTGCAGCCCCAAAGCCCAGGATGTCAAGGGGAGCAGAAGCTTGCAAATGTCTTCAGTAAAGGATCAAATATAAATGATTTTATTATATGTATTTATGTGTGTGGTTTTGTGTGTGCATGTGTGTGTGTGTGTATACATATGGCTGAAATCAGAGAACAACTTTACGAAGGTTCTCTCCCTCCACCATGTGGCTCCCAGGGATCGAATCAGATCTTCAGGCTTAGAGGCAAGTGCCTTCTTCACCCACTCAGTCATCTCACCGGCCTCTAAAGGGAAACTAGTCAGGCTCTGCAAGCATGCAGACATGCAGACGCTGTCACAGTAGCTTCACTCTGGCACAAAGTGACCATAAGCACTTCAGAAATGAATAGGTATGGCTGTGTTTCAATAAAACTTTATTTAAAGGAACAAGCAGTGGCCAGAGCACTAGCTGAGGAAGTTCTAGTCCATAAAAAACACAACACCACTGGAGATTTGTGAGAGCTTTACATGGCTTTGCCGATGCTATGTGTTAAGGAAGTAATCTGAGCATAGGATGATAAAAAGTGGAAGAGGAGCTCAGAGTGTGGAAAGGGCCGGAGATGGAGTATGGAGAGCAGGGCTAGAAAGACCAGCTTCTGGAATGGAGAAAGGGCTTCAAGAGGCTGAACTGTGAGAACCAGGATTTGGGGGTGCTGAGGGTTCAGGAGCAGAGTCCTGGCGCTCTCTGAATTCTAGGCACTGGGTAAACAGTCGAAGAGGCCATCCCATCCAGCAGTGCGGCCAGACAGCTTGTCAAGCCCCTCTGTCTCTTTTGTGTTGGGTGTCACTGCACTGGAACTCGGGCTGACACAGGCTCCAGTATGACCCCCAGGCTTCCCTGCAGACAGCACCTGACACTCTGAGTCTGGCCAAGCCTGGGCCCCAGGCAGAGGAGATGGAACATCACTGAGCTACTAGACATTCCGGCACACAGCCAAAGCCGAACAAAACCAGCCGGGTGAGAACCACAGAGCCTGTGTGAGGGCCAAATGGCTTTCTAATCATGCTGCTCTCCAGACGGGACAAAACCGTCTCTCCAGCAGCATGTGGAGCCTGGAGAATGAGAGGAGGCCAGGCATCCAGCAAGTCCACAACAAAGAATCTTGTTTCAAAGCTCGGAGATCCTCTTGGCCTGGGTCAGTGGGGCATGGAAAGGGGGGGGGTGCATCTGTTATTCCTGGAATATTAGGGACCTGTTCTACAGAGCTGAGCACTCTGAGATGGAGCAGGTGGATGCCATTTCCCCGTGAATATCCCACCAGCTCTCTCTGGAACTTAACACAACACCCTCCTGGAAATACAGTATGAAGGTGAGGTTTGTTTTGGTTTGTTGTTGTTGTTGTTGCCTGTAAGTGTCTCTGCTGCTGTGCATTCAGAAGGAATCGCCTGAAGAGGAGCCAGCTTAGGCTCGGTCCCGTTTCTGTCCCACAAAGAGGAGGTTTACTAACTAGTGGCACATTCTCTTGCTTTAGGCTAAGTGTTTAGGGCTGGCAGGTACCTAGGATGTTGCTTTGATATTCTGTGTGCTTCCCTGAGACTGTTTCAGAAGCGCGACAATGAGGGACAGAATCCTGATGCAGAACTATAATTGCAGTGTTGCCATTCAATCAATCAGGAAATGTCAGGAAATACATCCAGAGTTGTTTCAAACATGACGGTAGTCATGCGGTTAAGCTTTTCACTCTCTTTGCATGCTATTAAAATTTTTAAATAATAGAATTATAGGCACCCAAATCCAGATGATAAATATGAAATAGAAATACCACTATTTGTTTTTATTATTTAATTTTAAAGATTTTTTAGTTTTGTTTATTAAATTGCATGTATGCATGGGCACCCTGTGCATGCCTGATGCTGTGGAGGTCAGAAGAAGGCCTTGAAACCCTTAGAACTGGAGTATAGACAGTTGTGCGCTGCCCTGAGGGTAGTGGGAACTGAACCCAGGTCCCCTGCAGGAATAGTACAACAGTCTTACCTGCTGAGCCATCTCTCCAGCACCCTCCCCAACCGTCAACTTTAATTGTGCTGAAGTAAATAATGAAAGCGCACTGTTCATGAGTTGGTATGTACAACAGTTAAAATGCTACACCGTTCCTTCCCTTTTGAGAAAGCAAGTGATAAAGGAAGGATAAGCAGGTAGAGTTGGTTTTCTTGCAGCTTTCCTTCTTTCTAGGAATAAATTCTATTATCTTTTTACTTCCTGAATGTTTCAAACTCAGGTTGGTCTTATGGAGACCTGAGAAAGGCTTGGCTGGGCCAAGAGAAGCCATTCAGAGTCTTCCGCTTGCCATGGGCCTGGGTTTCCTGTATTGTGAAGGGGAAGATTTACTGTGCACCTGCCTCAGGGGAATGTTAACTGGACCTCACAGCCACTGTGGCACTGTGCCAAGGGCGGCAGCACACTGCAGGGTGAGCTGAGCATGGGCCCAGCTTTGCATGTTGCTGGCCTCGGTGCCCAGAGAAGCTTGTTAGTATTGTCTAAGGGAAAAGGGAGTAGTAATCCTCCTCCCAAGGAGCCTCCATCATAGCCCTGCACAGCCAGTGATTGGAGAATCATCGATCCATAGACCAGGAAAGTGGTAGCAAGTCTTGTGATTTAGAAAAAGCAGTAAGAGAGAGAAAGATGCCATGTGACAGAACTCAGGTAGAGGTTTCCTTTTTTAATTGGGGGAAAGTGAATGGGAAAAGCGGGGAGGGGAGACCAGCCTCTGGTGACAGGAGT
>NC_022018.1:18393489-18409835 GCF_000317375.1 Microtus ochrogaster | reverse complement strand
GAGAAGGAGAGAGATGGAAGGTGGGTAGGGCCCTTTTAAAAGGGAACATAGTGAATGTGCACAGGAGATGCTCTTAGTGGCTACAATGAGCCTGTTGGAACCCCAAGGTCAGGTCAGTACAGATGCCTGAACACTAACAAGTCTCTGTTGTCTGTTTGTGAGCCCTTTCTTGTGCCTCCAGATACCTTCATCCACATTAGGGACAAACAACCTTCCTCCCCTGTCCCACCACGAGCTGCCTAGAAAGCTTGATCTCGGGCAAGAGTCCATGAGGAATTAAAGTCTTAACAGGAAGTGTTCATGAATACTCCACCCATCATGTTGACATAGAGTTTTTATACCCTGTGACAGAATTCAAAGCCCAGTGCCCTGTTTAAGGAAACCACAGAAGAGAGCATATGTGGGACCTTCTCTCTGCAGGCCCTCCCCAGCTCAGTCCTGCAGTATTCACATCGTGGGCACAAACCGCCGGAAAAGAATACACTGATTTGGGCCTGGGATACACTGAGTACATGGAGAGGTGGCAGAAAGGTTAAGAGCACAGGATGTTCTTCCAGAGGATCTGGGTTCAATTCCCAGCATTCATAGGAGGATCTAGTCATTATTATTATTATTATTATTATTATTATTATTATTATTATTATTATTATTGATTTTTATGGAGCTCTACATTTTTCTCTGCAACCTGCCCTGCCTTTCCCCTCCCCTTCAACCCTCTCCCAAGGTCCCAGTGCTTCCAATTTACTCAGGAGATCTTGTCTTTTTCTACTTCCCATGTAGATTAGATCTATGTAAGTCTCTCTTAGGGTCCTCATTGTTGTCTTTTGGGATTGTCATTTGTAAGCTGGTTTTCTTTGCTTTATGTTTTAAAAGGACTTATGAATGAGTACATATGATAACTGTCTTTCTCTTTCTGGGTTACCTCACTCAAAATGATGTTTTCTAGCTGTATCCATTTGCCTGCAAATTTCAAGATGCCATTATTTTTTTTCTGCTGTGTAGTACTCTATTATGTAAATATACCATATTTTCCTTATCCATTCTTCGGTCAAGGGGCATTTAGGTTTTTCCAGGTTCTGGCTATGACAAACAAAGCTGCTATGAACATAGTTTAGCTCATGTTCTTGTGGCATGATTGAGCATCGTTTGGATATATACCCAACAGCAGTATTGTTGGGTCTTGAGGTAGATTGTTTCCTAATATTTTGAGAAATTTCCATACTGATATCCAAAGGGGCTGTACCAGCTTGCTCTTCCACCAGCAATGCAGAAATGTTCCCTTTACCCTACAACCTCTCCAGCATAAGTTGTTATCGGTGTTTTTGATCTTTGCCATTCTTAAAGGTGTAAGATTGAATCTCAGAGTTTTTTGATTTGCATTTCTCTGATAACTAAGGATGTTGAGCATTTCCTTAAGTGTCTTTCAGTCATTTTAGATTCCTCTGTTGAGAGTTCTCTGTTTAGGTCTGTACTCCGTTTTTTATTGAATTATTTGTTCTTTTGATAACTGATTTCTTGAATTCTTTGTATATTTTGGAGATCAGCCCTCTGTCTGATGTGGGGTTGGTGAAGATCTTTTCCTATTCTGTAGACTGTCATTTTGTCTTATTGACCACATCCTTTGCTTTACAGAAGCTTCTCAGTTTCAGGAGGTCCCATCCATTTATTAATTGTTTCTCTCAGTGTCTGTGCTACAGTGTTGTATTTAAAAAGTGGTCTCTGATGTGGGAGTGATTTCTTATTAATAAAGAAACTGCGTAGGCCCATTTGATAGGCCAACCCTTAGGTAGGCGGAATAAACAGAACAGAATGCTGAGAGAAAGAAGCTGAATCAGTGAGTAGCCATGATTCTACCACTCCAGACAGACGCAGGTTAAGATCTTCCCTGGTAAGCCACCTCATGGGCTACACAGATTTTTAGAAATGGGTTAGATCAATATGTAAGAGCTAGCCAATAAGAGGCTATAACTAATGGGCCAGGCAGTGTTTAAAAGAATACAGTTTCCGTGTAATTATTTCTGGTAAAGCTAGCCGGGTGGCGGGAAGCAGCCCGCCGCTCTTATTACTACAGGTCTCCTGTGCCAATGCGTTCAAGTGTACTTCCCACTTTCTCTTCTATGAGATTCAGTGTGGCTAGCTTTATGTTGAGGTTTTTGATCCATTTGGACTTTAGTTTCGTGCATGGTGATAGATATGGATCTATTTTCATTTTCTTACATATTGATATCAAGTTATGCCAGCACCATTTGTTAAATATGCTTTCTTTTTTTCCACTGATTTTTTTTTGCTTCTTTTTCAGGTGTCCAAAGGTGTGTGGATTAATATCCGAGTCTTTGATTCAGTTCCATTTGTTTTCCTGTCTGTTTTTATGCTAATACCAGGCTGTTTTCAGTACTTTAGCTCTGTAGTAGAGTTTGAAGTCATGGATTATGATGTCTCCAGAAGTTCTTTTATTGTACAGGATTGTTTTGGCTCTCCTGAGGTTTTTTTTTTTTAAATTTATTTATTTATTGAGGATTTCTGCCTCCTCCCCGCCACCACCTCCCATTTCCCTCCCCTCCCCCGATCAAGTCCCTCTCCCTCATCAGCTTGAAGAGCCATCAGGGTTCCCTGACCTGTGGGAAGTCCAAGGACCGCCCACCTCCATCCAGGTTTAGTGAGTTGGGCATCCAAACCGCCCAGGCCCCCCCAAAGCCAGCACATGCAGTAGGATCAAAAACCCATTGCCATTGTTCTTGAGTTCTCAGTAGTCCTCATTGTCCGCTATGTTCAGCAAGTCCGGTTTTATCCCATGCTTTTTCAGACTCAGGCCAGCTGGCCTTGGTGAATTCCCAAAAGAACATCCCCATTGTCTCAGAACTCGCGGTCCTGAGTTCCTTGCTCGTGCTCCCCCTCCTTCTTTTGCTTTTTTATATGAAGTTGAATACCATTCTTTTGAGGTCTGTGAAGAATTTTGCTGGGCATTGTATTGAATCTGTAGATTGCTTTTGGTAAGATTGCCATTTTTACTATGCTAATTCTACCTATCCAAGAGCATGGGAGATCTTGTCACTTATGATAGTTTACATAAGCAACCCCAAAAATCCTACCAAGGAATTTCTACAACTCATAAACACTTCCAGTAATGTAACAGGATACAAGAGTAACACAAAAATATCAGTAGATCTCCTTTATACAGATGATAAATGGGCTGAGAAAGAAATCAGAGAAATATCACCCTTCATAATAGCCACAAATAGCATAAAATATCTCGAGTAACTCTAACCAAACAAGTGGAAGACTTGTATGACAAGAACTTTAAAAGGAAAAAGAAATTGAGAAGACTCTATAGGAGATCCTTATGCCCTCTTCTGGCCTCCATGGGTACTGCACACATGTGATATATAGACATACAAGCAGACAAACAACCCCAAAAAAGAATACTGTACTTCGTAGGGAAAAGAGTCGTACAGGAACTCCGGTTTCTCTGGGTTTGTTCTAGAGTGTTTTGTGCTCTGCACCACAACATGCATCCTTCAGAAGAAGGGGAATGAAGATAATCTCAAAGTTTTCCTTAATCCTTCAGGAGGTGACAGAACCTTCTAAACTAGCTCTAATTCTCTTCTCCAGTCAGTCCTGCAAGGGCTGCCTCCCCAGCACACTTTCCTGAGGAAGGAAGTGACACGCTGCCATGTGAGGTTTTCCCTGGTGACATGCTTCCATCTGGCCACAGTAGGGGCTCATCTGGGGCCCATACAGCATGTGCCAAGATCAGCAAAGATAAGATCTCAGTGCAGAACTCTCCCATCCTGGGGGGCGGGTGGGGGCTGAGAGGGGAATCTGAGCCCAGCTTTTGAGGTCTTTGCCTCGTGGAGCCGATCTGCTCTTAGAAAGTGACCTGGTTGATCAGACAAGAAGAAAGAAGCCAAGGTCACAGCAGAAAACCTTTGAAGCAGTCCCATCTGCCTCCCCAGAAGGCCAGTGCATCTGCAAAATACGGCCTTCTACAGGAGCCTTGCACTGTGACCTGTGAGAGGTGGCTCTCCTCTGCACAGCCGCACACACAAGCTTCATTTCCCACTAGCTGGTTTTGAATAAACAATTCTGAACAGAAAGCTATAAACCCTCATACTGGGTATGATAAATGCTGCCCTGGTGAGATGTAGAGCTCTGGACCTAGTGCTGCCTGCTGTCTTACAATCCCCCAGGGGCCAAAAGCAGACATTCCCATCAAGAACACCTATGTGCACTCTGGGATCCCCAAAAGAGACAGTGAAGCCTGGGTGTGGTGATCCAGACAGATGAGTCTCCCCTTGGCAACTCTGTCCTTTATCTGGTCAGTTTTAACAGACACATGTCCCTGCCACCTCTGGAAGAAGTGTTTAACCAGGGTAGAAAGTTGTGGAAAAACAGGGAGGTCCCAGAGGCATCCTCCAAAATACAGGCTGTTTCCACAACCCTTAACTAGATGGGGAAGCTCCTATTTTCAGAGCCATGGCACACTTTGGTTGTAGGATATTGGCAAATCAATCTGAACTGACAGAGAAACTTCCTCCCTGCTGGCTAGCTTTCCTACTGCCAAAAGATGGCAAACCACTGAAGGAGGCTTTTACCAGAGATCCTTTCCTAGGGCTGAGTTTTGCATTCTACAATACCAGCCTGCCAAGTAAAATGTGCTCGTTAGAGCAATAGTGACATGATTATTATAGAGGTTACCAAAAACACTTCCTGATTGGATTTGAGTCCTGCAACAGAAGGGAATTCATGCCCAGTAGTATAATCCATGGTCAAGGAGAACATAGGCTCTGGGTGTGGAGGAACCTACTTTTGTTTGTTTGCTAAATGGTCATGTTGCTATAATTTTCTTCCAAACATTTGTTTTTGCACCCATAGATTAGTGATGCTCTAAGCCTCTGTCACAGCAGTTTCTTTTTGTAGCAGACAGGCTGTTTCAGAGACTCATAGCTAGTCAATGGACTGAGAATAAGTTACTGTGTGCTCACCCTTGAATGGGACAATTATATTAACCTCCCCCCATCCTGCCCAATCTCAGGGAGCATCTCCAAAGAGGAGGCTGCGAGTGTGGGCTGGAGTGGTGACACTGTGACGTGGACATCGTGCCCATGAGCTCACTGCATTGTGCTGTAAGCCAGTCAGGAGAACACTGTCAGCAGATGAGGGGGGCTCCCACTAGCTGAGGAGCTATTGGCCATTGATGGCAGCTCCGCGTGGGTGGGGAGTCCTTTCTCTTCAGATGCGTAGTTACAGATAAGTTTTCCCTGCTCCAGCGGATGGTCCTCCATTCATTCACATTCAGCCAGCAAAATTTGAGCTTGTGTGCTACTTAAAAAAAGAAGAAGAAAAAGACAAAAGAAGACATAAAGTTGGAGGAGGTGCTTGAGGTATTGAGAGATTGGGAGTAAATGTGCCACAAAACACTGCATATATGTATGAAACTCTCAAATGAATAAACGAAAACATTTTTTATTGGAAAGATTCCTGCTCATTTGGAAACCCAGCTGTTTCTTTTTGTTAGTTTTGCAGAGCACAAGTTAGTGGGCTCCTCTGGTTAGGGGACTGCCTTAGACTGCTCAGAACCGGTTCCACTATCAGAAGGCCTCTCCCTGTCTTGTTCTGGCAGATAACTGGCCTGCTCCTCTCTCTCTTCCATATCAGCCATCGCCATGATGTGTCGGACTAGGTGTTTCGTGTGTTAGTCTCTGGTGTGCCTTAACCTCCTTCCCGTCTGCCTCCCAAAATAAGAACAGAAAAAGCTGAGGAAGCAGGGCTACACCTTAATGCCCCCAGCAGATGCTTCTGTGTTTATTCTCCTCCTCCCAGGAGGGCTATCACTGGAAACTGTTCATCTGAGCCATCTCCATTCCTTGTGGAAGTCTCTTTCCTCTTGCTGTGAAATGTGCTCAGCTCTTCAACCAAATCGCAGGCGATGGCTGCGAAGGGAGAAACTAGTTTGCATACTTCAAATTAAAGGAGCACAGCAAAGCATGCAGAGACTTAACACCACCAAGTGGCACAGGCTCGGGCCCTTGGGGAGCCTGCTGCACAAGGCTTAGTGATGCTGGCACCCCAGAGAGGAAGAGGGAGAGCTAACGGCACATACACAAATTGTATAAAGCAGTATCTAGTATGTGAACATTTCAGGTGAGCATCTTCTTTAGCTGGTGTGCTAGAAGCAGCCATCTCAACTCAGGCCAACTCCTGCCCACCCTGGGTTTAAAAGAAAAGGAAGACTCCTAAGTTAAGCTCTGTCTTCCCTGTGGTGTTGAAGCACCTCTGCAGCTGGATGCTGCCGCCCACTTCTTCAGTCAACTCAGCTTCCTGGGAACTCCTAGGCAAGCAGAAAACTCCGGAAACCGAAACCATGGAAGTTACCAAGTTCCCAGAGGAGCTTGGACCACCCAGAACCTAAACCCAGTGATAACTGACCCAATGACAAGTCAGGAAAAATGGTCTTTGGCGAGCAAGCATTTCTGAGGTCTAGGCGTGATTTCACTTGACCTGGGACACTTGGATTTCAGTTTGGTGGGGAGCAAGTAGCATTTGGAATGTGGAAGATAGGGGGTGCAGTTTTCTCCCCAGGAAGATGGTGCAAAAAGACTGTGAATGCCCAAAGTTACAGCGAAGGGAATCAGGGCCACTGCCCTGGCTTGCCCCACTCCCCTCAGGCAGTTTGAGGTCCCCAGAGACTCACTCTCTTGGCAGCCATGCCACTGGACAGCTAAATCACAATATTTACCACATGCTTTGTCCTCCAGAAGCTCAATCACAGACTTGTAGTGACAGGGAATTTTAATTGGGCTAGCTAAGTTTTATTGTTTTTCATAAGTCCTGATGGCCCCTGTTTCTAATTAAAAACACATGGGCAGAAGACGGCCAGCTCCTTCATTTTACCTCTTAGCAAAAGAATAGTGGCTTAATGATAACTCAGTTTGCTTGCCCATGATTCTCTGAGCAGTGATTTTCTGTGTGAGTGTGTGTGTCCACACACGTGTGTGTGTGTGTGTGTGTCCGCACTTGTGTGTGTGTGTTTGCTGTTGTTGTTCTTTTTTCCATTTTCTTGTGTAGGTGGAGGAGGTGCATGGATTTGTGAGTACATTCGTGTGTATGTGTGTGTGTGTGTGTGTGTGTGTGTGTCTGCAAGCCCAAGATTAAGGAATTATCTTTAATGGCTTTTATACTGTATTCAATGGGGCAGGGTCTCTTAAACCCAGAGCTCACTGATGTCCACCTTCTGAGGTTGGAAATACAGGCAAGTCACCATGGCCATCTGGCATTTTTGTGGATTTCTGAGGGTTCCCAATTCTGGTCCTCAAGTTTGGCAGGAAGAATTTTAGCCTCTTAGCCTTCTTCCCTAGACTTGCTGGACAGTTTTAAACTGGCCACCTAATCTCTCTGCAATCTGAGAGGAGTGCTCACATCCCTGTGACCTGTGAGGGTTTGTTGTTTGCTAAAATTCAGGGGTAATAAAAATGCTGGCAGAGCATAGCTCTGGGCTGTCGGAAGCAAGCCCCATCCATCACCATATGCAAATGTATTCCATAGCACTTCAAGTCTTCAGCACTAAATTAAGGAACTGCATAAAGCTTCAAAATAAAAAGGAGGAGGGTCAAGAAATGGCTCCATCTAAATCATGGCTTAACTACCTCATAGGGATTGTTTTTCTACTTGGGGTAGGACTATGGCTGTAAGGAAATGTGTCCAAATTGCACATACTCACCTCCAAATATGTTCCCCAAAGGCAAACTTAGTTTGTTCCGTGGGCAGTGCTTTGTGCCTTTCCTTTCCTGCCTAAAATGTTTGAACGTATGCACACGCGGTTTGATGCCTATTTCACTGTCCAGACGAATTAAGGTGTTTAACCAGGACAAGAGGAGAAGCTGACATTGAGCTCCTTCCAAGGGCCTGAATGTTATAATGTTCATTAGATCCACACAGGCCCCCGAGCAGGAAAATCACCCCCAGTCGCATTGTGGAGAGGAAAGTGAGCTGCAAAGAGATGAATTTACCTAGCATTGTGCTGTTTGCAAGTGACAGTTCCAAGACATGAAGCTCAGCAATGTGACTTCAGGTGTGTTTTACCCATGTGTCATCCTGCCTCTGGGCTTCCTTCGGTAGTCTAGAGAACCACTCCCAGGCTGGAATTCCACTCCACATGCCACTTGGCCTGGCATCTATAGCCTTTCATATAAAACAGTTCTGTCCTCCTCCCTGTCCACCAGTCCTGCCTCACATCCAAAACAGAGCTTTTCAGAGAGCCTGCCATCTGCACTGCATGGCCAAGCATCTGCAGTGGTGGAGCATCTCTGCAGGCGTCTCCAAACGTAAAGGACAACCCTGGGTATCCAGAAGGGACTATGGTGTCATCTGTTCCTTGGATTAGCTTTACTGTCTCACCATCCACCCACCCCCGCCCAATCACACACTCCAGGAAATAATCAGAAGCAAGGAGAATGTATCTTTTCCTTCACAGAGCCCACAGGACCAAGATGGACTCCTGCTGGGATTCCAGTACCTCGTATCCTGAAACAGAGCTGGTCCAACTAACAACTGGCACAGAAGGCAGACAAGGCACATATCCGCTTGCCCAGGTCACGGGGGAATCATCAGAAACAGGCTGGAACTCTGAATTTTGTCTGCTCAGTCATAAAGTTACACGGTAAGTACCGTGTTTCTTGTGGTCGTGGGCATGGTTGTACATCTTTGAAGACCCCACCTCCAGAGCAGGTGTCTGCCCCCTGGGAGAGTCATCCCAACCGCAAAATTCCTCTGGATATTTACATCTGTCTGTTCTGCCGTGTGTGTGTGTGTGTGTGTGTGTGTGTGTGTGTGTGTGTGTTCGTTCAGCTGTTTAGCATAGCCATAACAAAATCGTTAGGAAGGGTTTTGCTCTGGGCCTTTGCCCTCCAGCAGCACACAGCCCATCCACCACATCCTGCCTCCCCATTCCCTCCTCTCCTTTCCTGGCTTGGCTGGGGGAAAGCTGAATTGATATAGCTGCTATCGTGGAGCCTGGGAGGAGCATGTATCCCTGAGTCTGTACTGCTCTGCTCATCTATTTTTAGACGGGTTCTGCAGACCTCTCTGGGGCTCAGATGGATGTCTCCAATGAGAATGGTCTGAACCAGAGATGAGCTGTGACGCTGTGTGTCTCCCTGATCAGGCACAGGGAGTAGTCCAATCAACTTCAGCTTCCAAGTCAAGAGGAAGAGAAGTGAACAGAATGTGACAACCTGTCACCATAAAAGAACAAGATCCTCACTTCCAGCTTGGCAGCAAGCCCTGGAAAGTGGCTGAGGGCCTGTGCTCTGGGAGCATGGGGAGAGTGTCACACGCAGTGACCAAATCATTCAGCAGCCAATCAGAGCACTTGGACCAGGCCTGGCCAGAGAGCTGCCTGTTGGGCCTGCATTCCCCCATTAATTCCCTGCTTAGAGCCTTTCACCTGCCTTGCTCTCTGGACTCCAGAGTTGTGCACAGCCACTTCTGTGGGAGTCTCCTTGCCTGCTTGTTCTGTGTCCCTTGAGAAGTAGGTCTAATGCCACCATAGCCTTTACCATTTCAATATCATCTTTATCTAGCTAGGAGAAGTTGAGGGACAAGAACCCCATCTTGGCCATCCATCTCTACTGCACGTGTGCTTCAGAGGATCGTGAGATGAGTAGGGCAGGCAGGGAGCAGAGAGCAGGGAATAAAAGCTGAATCAACAGGAAGGGGCAAATGACAAAAAATGGTTCTAAACAAAGCCAAGAAGCAAAAAACAGCCCTAAGTAGGAAAAACTAAAATTATAAAGCTAACTATTCCCAGTCTTATATGTATGTATAAAGCCTATTAATTTTTGAAAACTTCGTGAATCATATCAGTTCAAGAGACTTATTGTAACTAAACCCAAATTGGTTGAGCCAAATGTTCTCCATGTGAAATTAAAGTAAATACTGAAAATTTCTCCTCTGTCTTGTCATCTCTATCAATCATATTCAGGAAGACTATCATATCTGAAGTAATCAGGCATGACATTTAGATTGAAAAAAAACAAAATTCACAAGTTGGTAACAGGCACTGTATGAGGCGAGCCACTCCCTGTCACTCAAATCCTCTTCTGATGACACTTCTACAGAGGCCTGCATGGCTCACTAGAGCTCAGTCGGTCTTCACTGGCAGAGCCAGGCAGGGTGGGTCACAGGCAGGTGCAAGGCGGTCTAGACTTCTCACTTCTGTCTTTCTCATACTTGGGGGTACTTGGTGCACTCACACACCAACTGAAACCTTTTCCTGCAATAGGGGGTGAAGGGTGGTTCTTCCTCTGGGCCACTAGCCCACATGTGCTCTCTCTGTCTAGTCTTTTACCCATCTCCCCTTTCAGGATTCAACACGCCCTATGAGCACACTTCTCTGACTGCTTTGTCAACCACACACACCCCAGGTCACAGAGAGTGACCAAGCTCATCTAAGGTGCTCAGGGCTCCCTACCCCCAGTGCACTGAGTGTCTATTTGGAGCGTCTTCACAGAAGGGAAGAGACAGGCATTAGGTGTAACTGTGGCTACAGACCTACAGTTTAGAAGCCAGTGAAGAAACAAGGTAGCTTTCAAGGGCAAATATTCAGACAAGGGCTCGGGAGGTCTGTAAAGATGCATCTGCTAGCAGCTGACACGGAGGAGGGCCAGGGAGGCCTGAGAGCCAGTCCTTCAGAGGTGAGCAGGTGGTCTTCGGCGTGAGGCCAGAACTACTGTTGCCTTGGCAGAAGAGGGGCCCAGAACTGTGATGGGCACAAAGGATCCAAGTTCTAGGAAGACCCCAGAACAGTGCCTCATAACGATCTTATCAGAATTGGTACATTTTTGTTGTTGGTGGTCCACATGCTACCTTCCTCTGAATCTGAGGGTTTGCGCATGGAGGGGCGGGCACATGTGACTTTTGAGTGTTCTCCAGCTGATTTAGGTATAACCACCTGATGGTGCATGCCTCGAAGTGGTTACCAGCCCGGGTGTATGTATGATCCTGAGGTCAGAAAGCAGATTTTCTACTTCATACTAAGCATTGTTCATCATATAGAATATAAATAAACTAATTTATTAGTAGAAACATGGAAATGTACATTCATATATATCAAATATAAATAATATGGATACAGATTTAAATTATAAATACATACAAAATATTTATCATAAATATAAATTATTTTTATATTTTGAATAAATGAACAGACTTTCTGTGTATTGATTGATTGAATTAAATAAGGTTAACTTAATCAGTTGATGGGCAAAAAATATGATTGTTCAAGACTGACAGAATTAGGGGACATGTGCAGAAAGTAGAAGGAAACACTGGGCTTTTCTCTAATAGATTTTAAAGCCAATCGCATCAGTTACTTGTCCAGAACAGCAACTGAATATGACTAGACCAATGCATATTTTATCGACTAGTGTGGCTGGGCACTACTTGTGTTACTGAGTGAAACAAGGATTTGTGTCAAACGTCGAAGATGAAAGTATAAACCAAGCCAAGCACTGCGTGTAACTCTCAATTAATTATATAATCTGAGGCTTAACTATGGCTGTGGAAACAATACGAACCATAATTACATGTCTAAAGCCCAAATGGAATCCCACAAGTGTTTGACATGTGAAACATAAGGATGATGGAGTGGCTCACCCATCAGCATGACCATGGGGCAACCCTGGCGCGCATGAATCTCGCTCATGGAGTTTTCATTACTCCCCTTCCTGGGCAGCGAGTACTCTGGGCTGGGGCACTTGATGGATGTGAATTGGTTTCTGAATTCAGGCTGGCCTGCTGTCTTCAAGACTCAGATTTGTATATAGAACAGCCATGCAAATGAGCATGGGCCTAGGGCCAGACAGAATTAATCCAAGTCTAAAAGCAATCAAATAAAAGGTGTCAAAGGGCCCAAGAAGAGGAAAACACGGCTGGCAGGAATGACAATGTATGCTTTAAGCTTCTGTACCTCACTGCCCTGTGATGTGTTTTTCTCTGCACTGTTGAGGAAACTTGAAATGTAGGAGGAAGTGGCAGAAACATTTCCAAATATTTATATGCTGAGAGGGGCTCATATCAGCAGCTGGAGCAAGGTGTTCAGCGAGGTCTTCTTGACACCAACTGGATCTGGTGAGGGCTTCCACCCTTGCCCCATGCTCAGCTCTCTTGTAGCTGGACACCACTAGCCGCAGGGGTCAGTGTGTATCTGAAGGTGTTTGCCTGTTTCCTCTGTCTTGCCTGTGTGAGTCCCAACATGCGACTCCATGTCCACTAAGCGCTCACTGGTGCCATGAGTGGGGAATGCATGATGGTTCAGAAGCAGCCATCCTTGGGGAAGCATCCATGGGGCCGCTGTGCTGGCCTACGACAGATAGCAAGCTGCCCTGCGCAGAGCCATCAGCTGGTTATATAGCTCTAGCCCTTACTGCCCTCCCCTTCTCCCAGCCTCTGCAGCGATATTTCCAAACAAGACGACGTGCCAGGAGTTAATTCCTTTATTACACACAAAACTCATACAAATCTATATAAAGAAACAGCCCCAGAGAAATAGGAAATATTTTTTAAAAACAAGGTATTTACAAAAGAACAATAAGTATATTAAAATCTACCAACTCTCAATAATACATATACAAGCAAAACAATCATGTGTGTGTTTGTATATCATGCCCAAGTCCAAACATAAAGAAAACATGCTCGTTATTTTGGAAAGTGAGCCTTCTCATGACCAGTAGTTGGGATGTAATCTGTCAAGTTTGGGAGTAGAAAGCAGCACAGCTTAGGTGCATGCATAAGCCTCGCCCAGCAAGTCTGACTCAGAGTTTACTTGTGTACTTTCAGGGAGGTGAAACTTATAACTTTATTCTAAAATTGGCTCTTTCAGCAGGTGGGCATACATAGCGTTATTCCGGTGTCCAAGTGTGTGCGTACACCTACAATTACACCCCTCACACCTGTTCTGCACCAATCAGCAGCTCCCCTTTTACACGGCTGGGATAGAAGTCCATTAAGATGCTCCTCTCCTGGGGAGTGCAGCTCAGTGGTATCAAGCCGACTGAGTGTTGCTCAGCCATCACTGCCATCTATCTCCAGGGTTTCTATCACCTCTCCTAGCTGAATTTCAGTCCCCAGACTCTGATCTCTGACCTCTGCCTAATTCCTGCCAAGCACTATTCTATTTTCTGCCTTTATGAAGTTAGCTATTCCAAACGTTTATTTCAAGGAGATAAGAATACAAGAGTAAAATATGTATGCACAAAAGAAATATCCATTCATTCAAACTGCATTCCTGAGGCCCTGCTATGTCCCACGTCATAAACAAGAGACATGAGGTCACTTTACTAATACACAAGTAGTAAGGAGAGTGAGCCATAAACAGACATTCAAATAGTAAGGCATGAGGTAGGGATAAGTCGTGGTGTGTGGTGTGTGTGTGTGGTGTGTGTGTGTGTTTGGGTGCCTGTGTGCTACAACTTGCGTGTAGAGTTCAGCAGACAACTCCTTTGTCAGTATTTATCTTCCACATTGTTTGAAATGGGGTCTCTTTTTCACTAGTCACTGCTGAGTATGTAAACTTGCAGCGTTTCCCATCTCCACGCGCCATCCCACTATCGGGACTCTGGGGTTACAGATGTGTGCAACTGCATCCCACTTTCTGTGGGTTCTGGAGGTTGGAACGTAGGGCGTCACCACCATGGCCAGCCCTTTATCGACTAAGCCAGCACTCCAGCCCATGATAAGGCTCCTGCAGGAAATAAAGAGACCAATGTGAGAGTGACATCAGGGGTCTCCCGGGTACCATTTGCAAATAAGAAAAAAAAACCTCAGCAACTAAGCACCCTTGCCAAGGCAGAGCCCCCTGGGCAGTGTGTGGGAGTGCACAGCACTTCTCAGAACCGGCCCCATCAATTCTCTGTGTCCTTCGTGGAGTGTGCTCCCGGAGAAAAGGATTCTAACCTTTCTAGGATAGGAGACCCTTTGGCAGAGGCACACACCAATGCTCCTTCATCCTGGGAAGGAATGTACAAGTGACAGTTGGGAGTGTTTGATGTCCCACCCTCCCGAACTGCAAAAGAGCAGCAGTGTGACCTACGAGCTGATCTAAATCTTCTTGTTGTGGTTTTATTTTTGTTCTGGCAGGCTGAGAAGTACTCGAAAAAAATTACAATATATGTATGGGAAATATATTCTCCTCTAACTGACACCAGGGGATAGACTGAAGCAGGGTGGTAACCCTGCTGCGATAGGGCTGGAATACTTGGAAAAACTGAAATAGCATCAAGGGCCTGGCCTGCCCTCAGCCTAGGCAGGAAATTCAAGGGTAATATAACACTTTGTTGTTAAGTAATGGCATTGGAAGAAAAGCATGTTCAGGAGGACTTTTGGCTTAAACTGGGAATTTTTGTTTCATTTGCTTCCAAAAAGTACTTTTTTCCCTCCCTAAAGTTCTTAACTTGTATTTCAAAAGTCCTTGTAGCTACATAAACATGATATACACACAGTCTGGTTTTAACTAAAGCTGTGCATTGTCGAATATGCTGAAAAGCAAATTTGGGACCTCGGGTTTGGCCGCTGAACTCCATGGCGGCAGCTTTTATTACAGAGACTTGAAGCACATTAGAGAGCAGGCTGCTGCCTGTGGCTCTGTGCCCTTGCATGGGTCAGTTGACCTCAGATTATAAAAGGGAATAATAATAGTACCTATTCAGCAGAGGTTTGTGAGGATCAAACTGAAGACCGCGAAAGGCTACAGCACAGGGCAGGGTTTTCCTCTTATTTTCTATGGTATGTGGCTGGGTCTGTTCCTCCTGACTCAGGGTAGAAAATCAACACTGAGTTCTGTCTGCATAACTAACTGGTCTGTGGTGAGCCTACCTACTTCTCCTTTGGGTTTAAGCCCCTTTTGCCAGGAAACTGAGTATTGGCTTGATCATCTCGAGATAACTCCGCTGAGGACAGAGAGACAGATGCAAGGGAAGCAGCTGAAGGAGCTCAGGGAGGAGCTGCAGGGACCGTGGAACTGTCTCCAAATACTTGAAGGATAATGTCATGTGGAAGAGAAATTAGATTTATTCTGTATGACTATAAGTGGAGACAGATTCCAGTGTTATAGACAGAAAACTTGCATCAATACATAAGACAGCCATGGGATGCTGCTGCTTTCCACGACAGGGCATGCTTATCTCGAAGGATTATGTCCCAGAACAGTGGTCTCCTCTATGGAAACAATACAGAAAATTCTATGCCAGAAGATGGCTATAAGAAGCATCTTCCAGTGGTCCCGCCCTACACAGGCTATAAGAGGCAACCTCCGGTGGTCTCCCCCCCACACACACAGGTCAGGGAGGCTGTCCTTCAGGTGGCTGTAAAATGAAGTGTTTTGCTCACAGGAAAGCAGCCATGAGGAGGCACAAGGCACGCACAGAGGGACGCACAGGTCGTGCTAGGGTAGTAATTTTAACCTTTCATAGCAACTGAGCGTCATGCCATGTTTGAGCGGGTTACAGATGAGAGTGCTCATACTTCACTGAATGTGGTTTATGGGTGCCTGCAGACACGGGGCCATGGGAAACTGAGCCAAAACCTTAGGCCTTAGGTTACATTTCAATTTTACTTTCTTCCTCCTCTGATTTTGACATAAGCAATTTGAACTTGCACCCTTGACCTGCTCACTCCTCTGCCCCGTCTCTTCCTAGTCCTCCTCTTCCTCCTCCTCCACCTCAGTTTGGATAGACTGCTTTTGAAGTCTAATGTTAAAGCTGCTCAACACATAAACAGGAAGCTGATATTTAGGTGGGAGTTCCCAGGAATTTTATACCACTGACCGCGGAGGCCAAGACAGAAAGGAAATAGGAAAAACAGCGTAAATACCTGAGTGACTAATGGTTGCACCGCTCAGCTGGCTGTTCTGAGCATTTAATGGGAAGTTTCTTACAGGGGGGAAACATCCTTGCATGTTTGAGGACACCATGTGGCACCGGAGGGCCAGACTGTAATGTTTGTAGCACTGGGTTTCCTGCAGTGGTCACCGCGAGGCAGAAAGTCTTTCTGGTGGTCTAGAGAATGCATTTGCATGCGTGCTGCAGATCCTGTCCTTGGCACTGTGGTTTCTAGGCCTCTTCAGGCTTCGGATTGTTCGGGATTGTAAAGCCACCCCTCTTCTGGTTCACACGGAGAGTGCCTAAGAGGATTTAGAGTCGAGTGTGCCTATTTGCACTGCCTTGTTCTGAAGAGGCAGCTGGAGCGCGGGCTGGCCGGTGCAGCCTACCGCGGGTCCCCGAGGACCCCATTGTCCTCCGAGGGGCCGCGGCGGGGCTCCATTGTGCACGCAGAGGCCTTTCTCTCCTGCCCTC
>NC_022018.1:18380090-18393389 GCF_000317375.1 Microtus ochrogaster | reverse complement strand
CCCGCTCCAGACAACTCTGCAGCCTGCGATCTCCCCGCCATCGCATTTCTAATGCAGAGCGGTTCTGGGCTCCTGGCTGGCCATCTGCACGCTGAGATTGACAGCAGCCCCCGAGGTCAGTGTCTCTACTACTATGCTCTAACAGCAGGCCACCTAGGCCTCGCGAGCAAAACAGGGACATCTGCTCCCCTTAATTTAGAGCATCGGTTCTAATTTCACCAGAGCCCCTTGCTGAATGCTGTCTAGGGGTTCCAGGAGCTGCCCCCTCCCGCAGCAGAAGACTGCCCGCCCCTGGCACTCCACTTGGGGGAGAGCAGCTGAGAAGGCGGGGCCGGCTCACTCTCTTGAGCAGAATGACGTCGTGGGGTGGGGGTAGAGTGAGTGAGCCAGACCCCTGAGCAAACATGCAGCCAACTCGGAAACATCATAGCTGGAGAAAATTCCTGTTCTGTTCAGGAGGCTGGGCGGGCTGTGGGGACAGTCCCTTCTGCTCTAGGAAATAGACTGCAGACGCTCTACTTTTGTGGGAAAGAACAAAGGAACGGGCAGAAAAGTTGAGGCCAGAGAGCCCCTTCTGATCCTTCAAGTGCCGGGCCTTGGGCTGGTAGTTGTAAAGAGAGCATTTGTGGTCAGAGCTAAACTTCTGTCTGGTCAATCGGCATCAAATTGGAAAGCTGGGAAATACAATTTAAAAGCTCTTTACTTCTATCTCACCCCAGTCAGAAGGGTTATTGTGAAAATACCACATAGCAACAAATGCTGGTTAGGATGGAGGACACTTACACACTGCTGGTGGGAATGTAAGTTAGTCTAGCCACATGGAAATCAGCGCGGAGATTCCTCAAACAGCAGACCTCCTTACCAGCATAACACAGGCTTGGTTGCATAGTCAGTTTATTTATTTATTTTAGTTTTTCAAGACAGGGTTTCTCTGTGTAGCTGTGCAGCCTGGCCTAGAACTTGCTCTGTAGACCAGGCTGGCCTCAGACTCACAGAGATCCTCCTGTCTCTGCTTCCCCAGCACTGGGATTAAAGGTGTGCACCATCACTGCCATGCTACATTAAAAAATTATTTAAAAAATACTTAAAAACAGAGGGGAAGTATTTGGTAAGTGAATGGGAACGGAAAGCAAGCAGGGTGAACGAGATCAAAGAATATGATCATATGCAGAAAATGGCACAATGAAACCCGTTCATCCGAACACACAGAGTATCCTGGGGGCTGAGGAGAGGCTCAGGGGTAAAACACCCGAGACACTGCTATGAGGTTTGAGTGTAAAACCCCGGAACCCAAGCAAAAGCTGGACATGGCAGCATCCGTGTGCTCCTGTGTGTGCTCCTGTGCTGAGATGGGAGGCAGAGGAGGCTGCAAGGCCGAGGGCCAGCTAGCTTGCAGAACATAGACCTGTTTCAAACAAGGCGGTGGGCAAGGAGCAGCTCCTAGTGTTACCCTCTGTCCCCCACAAGTGTACAGTGGTACGTGTATCTGCAGCCACACACACACACACACACACACACACACACACACACACACACACACACACGTGGGCTAGAAGAGAAAAGCAAAAATGAAATTTAGGCAGTGGAAGAACATTTGTTTAGCAGGTACAAGACTTCCTCAGTTTTATTCCTAACACTGAAAAACAAAATCCGCTAATTCATCCCATTTCATATATGAGCACAAGGGCGGAAGATCTACCCACCCTAGACTCTAAGATCACTGGAAACACCGGCATCCTAGTCACTCTGTGTCCACAGTACCTAGTGCAGGTAGTTGAGTCTAGATTAACATGTGAATGAAGAGAGGCTGTGACCACTGGAGGTCATGGTCTCCATTTGTATGTGATGAGAAGGTCTGGGGAGAATGTACCCAGAGTTAGATCCTCATCACACTGTCCCCACTTTCCTCCCTGCATTCCTTCAGACACTACTGTGTGCCCTGCGTTCCAGATATGGGTGAGGTATCAAGGCAGGACTCCAGCCTTCACATCCTCTCCTTGTGGGAGGTGTGGTGCACATGTCACCAGCTCGCTGGCACTGGGGTGATGCTGACCGGTTACAGATGCCACTCGGAGGGTCTGAAACTAGCTGCTCGGAGAAAGAGTGCCTAAGTAGGGCTGCGAGGTGAGGAGGGATCTTCGCACACAGGTCCCTCCGCCTGCACCCCTGCCCTACCTGCCATATCTCACTCCTCTGTGAGCTCCCCCTTCGGCACACTTCCCTGCTGCCTTGCCCAGGTAAGGCTCTTCTATTAAGTGACCCTGTAGCTCCTTCGTGCTTATTTGATGCAGTGTTCGCCACACATACAGGCTCATCTTCCTCGTTTCTTTGCAAATATTTTGAGGCTACAACCAGCTATTCTGTTATGGAAAGAATCGCCACACCCTGGCAGAGGGCTTTAACCCACCATGCTTCCTGATGTTTGTTGGGTTGATGAATAATCAGACTTTTTTTTCGTCAATGAGTATTGTTTGTGCTGTGAAGGCAGACTGCAACTGGTCTACTCCAGATACCAGCAGGGGCTTCGTGGATTAAAACAGACATTTTAAACTTCCTTATTTCACAGTATCCTGCAGCTTGGTGACTTTTCTTCTTCAGAGTGAATGTGAGCAGGTACTCCCTGTAAAAGGACACCCTGGCAAACACGTTTCTCAGCCGCAGATGTCACCTAACCTACAATGGACTCAGGTCAGGCAGTGTCTTGCACAGACTGTTTCTGTCCAAGGGGTACTGTTAACATTCTGCAGCTGGGGATAGGGTAACCACTCACTCTTTACCCACCCCTCCAGCCCCTGGAAGGTAGGGAAGCTGCTGGAGGAGAGCTGGGCAAATCAACTTGTCAATAGAAGGTTTAGCTCCTTCCCTTGGCTCTGTTTAGGTTTGTCGTTTATTTTTTATACCACATGAAAAATTTGTTTCTATGTTTTTAGCAGTGAGAAGAAAATTGAGGTTCTAGAGTAAGGAAGTATGATTGATAGAGTAGTCTCCCTTACTCCACATGGAGCACACGCCAAGCCTTCCACCCCCAATGGATGCTCAAAGCCTTAAATAATACCAAATCCTGGATATACCAGGATTTTCCCATACATTGTGTCATAGTTAGCTTCAGCTGGCAACTCTACACACTCCTGAGAAAAGGAGACCTCAAGTGAAGAATTGCCCAGATTAGATTGGCCTGGCGCCGTGTCTGTGAGGCATTTTCTTAAATGCTGGTTGATACAGAAGGGCCAAACACAGTAAGTGGTGCTGTCCCCACGTGGGTGGCCCTGGGTCATGCAGGCAAGGTTGCTGAGTCAGGCTATAAGCAGCTTTTCTTCATGGTTCTTACCACTGCTCCTACGTGAGCGACTGCCCATCTGTGATCAGGAAGTGTAAGCCACATGAAGTTCCTTTCCTTAAGTTGCTTTTTGGTCATGGTGTTTGTCACAATGGTCTATTTGTTTTCTGTTGCTAGGATAAGTACCATGACTACAGCACCTCAGCGAGAAAAGGGTACTTTACACCTCAGAGTCCATCCTGGTGAAGCCAAAGCAGGAACCTGGAGGCAGGACCTGAAGCAGAGACCATGAAGGAATGCTGATTTCTGGCCTGCTTCCTCTGCTTGTGCAACCCAGCTCTCTTGGGGGTGGCATTGACCACAGTGAGCTGGGCCCTCCTACACTCAATCATCAGACAAGACCATGCTCCACAGATATGCCCAGAGGCCAATCTAATGGAGGCAATTTTTCCATTGATGTCCTTTCTTCCAGGGTGTGTCAAGTTGGCAATCAAGATCATCTGTCACACACAGCAACAGAAATCAAACTAATTCACTTACGTGTGATGATTTACCAACTGGGCACAGTAAGAGATTACCGATAATTCACAATAAAATACAATAAGTATAACATTACACTCTTATAGAAAATGCCTTTTAAAACACATGGACTGGTCTGGGAAGATGGCCCAGTCTATAAAATACTTGAGGGCAGAGATGGAACTCAATGAGCATGACCTTTAAAATCCATGATTAAAAAATGGCCACATTTGTAATCCCAGTGCTGGAAGACTGGGATTATCCTAGGACTCCAGTCTATGAGCCCATGTCCCAGCGAGACATCCTGCACGGAAAACAAGGTGGGAAGCTCCTGAGGAGCAGCATGTGAGGCTGCCTTCTGCACCCCCCACACACACATGCACGATGTGTGCACATCTACACACATAAAAGGACTCATGAACTGTTTGCTTCCAGAATCTTCTATTTAATGTATTGAGACCACTGCTAACAGACTCTCGAGCTCCAGCTGGAGCACGGTGATATGGAGCTTGCCTGGTATGTGTGGGCCCCAGAGCAGGAAAAAGGTGATGAGCGATGACGGGTCTCACAGTGCTGAGATTATCTCAAAGCTCTCATATCTATGTAGAACTCTCGTGATTGCTACAAATCCTCTTTAAATGCTAATATTTATTACAATTAAATGTTCAATTTCCAGTAGGTTCATTTATCTCATTACATCTGGCGGTGATGGTGAGGGACCCACAAAGGATTCTTGGTCTGGGGACCAGCTTTTGTCTATTGGCTGCCCCTGAGCTCTACTGTCCCAATAGTTCCGCAGCTAGAGATGGTCTGCCTCTTTCCCAGCACCCTTGAGATCTTCCTCCATGTGTAGGCTGGGCTTTTGTTATCACTTCTCCTCCAAGAGCAGACAGAGCAGCTATGGGGTAGGCTCTTCCAGGACTGCGGGGTAGCCTGTGGCCATCCCCCCAGCAGCAGGTTTATTATCTGGGAGAGACCTGCACAGTGAAAGATGAAAGAAGATTCTGCTAGTCAGTGCAGCTTAGTTTGGTCATAAAAGAACCAGTACTAGATTACTATAGGAAGTTGTTTTTTTTTTCTAGGAGTTCCCAGTCAGAGAACAATATGAAAAGTGACATTGCTTCAAATTGCATGTAAAAGCCTTCACCTGGATGGAGTTCCTTCTAGGAATCCAAGGGTGTCTTAGAAACCAGTGTGGAAATGGTTTTTTAACCACGGGATTAGAACAAAGCGCTTCATTCCTTGGACTCTAATTTTTTGTGCAAGGGGTTAACCTGGGCTGAGTTTATTCTACTAGCTGCTTGGAGTAAATCTCTTTTCAGATGTATTCTGTGATTATAACTTTAGTACATGAACAAAATAACATCCTTATCAAATGTTGACTGTGCTTGTAAGTAAACTCAGTGTAGAACAGTGTTGACCACCAGTATTGTGACACCATTTGCCTCTTACAGAAGGGTTGCTACCAAGAGACTAGCAATTTACCAGTGTTCAGGGACTGAACTACTGAAAACCTCTTGGGGACCACCTTGGTGTGTTTGTGCATCTCCTGTCCCTGTCAACAGCTTCCTACATGTACAACCTTCTGGGACCCCATCATGTGCACAGTGTGTTAGAGGCTTCTAGAATCTTCCCTATAGTTGCCCTGAGCCTTATGGGTTGGTGCATTGCCCACCTCCGTAAACATTTCAGATGCAAATCTTAGGCAGAGGCTACTTGAGTGCGTCTGGATACATGCTTTCCTTTCCTTCCCCAGACAGACAGTCCTGAAACATCATATAGTCCCTCAGGCAGCTCTTGAAGAGCCAGGAACCCTGGGCCAGGAGCTTTGTCCAACTTCACAATTCATCCTCATATTGGTTTTCCGGCCTTCTGTGCCTCATCCTCTTGTCTCCCACTCCTGCTCTCTGGACCATATTTCCCAATAAATACTTGTGCTGGGGCTTTTGTCTCAAGATCTGCCATCCAGGAGGAGGCCAGGATAAGCTCAATTTATTATTTTTTTAGGAAGTCACAGTGTGTTTGTCATCACACCTCCTCATCTAAGTCAGTTTAATAAATACCACTAAAATAAAATAGTTTACCCTTCATTTTGCTTTGTGGGTCTCTACCCCGTTATGTGTATGAAACAATTCCAGGTGGAATAAGCTTCCTGACACGGTAACACATTGTCAGAGATATTAAAAGAGGAAAAGGATGGGTTGGGTCCCCGCAGTCCTCTTTGAGAACATGCCTCTATGACATAGAGACCACCTAGTAGGCCCTGTCTCTTACACTTTTTGCCATCTTCCCATAGTACCCTGAGAACCAGACAGCTCCAGGTACACTAGGATGGTGATGCTCCCCCCCCCCTGCTCTCAGGGCCCTGCTCCAATCAGCTCCATGGACTTGTCTGGTGATTAGCATCTATCCTGGTCAGTCTTATTTGTCAGCTGGATAGATCCCAGAGTCATCTGAGAAGAAAACCCTCAGCTGGAGGATTGTCTAAAAGAGATTGGTCTATGGACATGTCTGTGGGAGATCATCATGATGACTATGGCTGTTCCCAATGGGCTTCTCCCTGGGCCTGGAGGAAGAAGCACCTTCATGGTCTCATGGTCTCATTGGGGATCCTCAAGGGCTTATTGGAGGCCTACGAGGAACTAAATAACACCACAGGGGTAGCTCCAAGTCTCTTGGGTGTTCTAACAGACACCAGGCACCAATGAGGGGATGCAGGGCAGAACTGTGAAGACTAGCCAGGAGCTCAATCATGCCGCTCACTGGGGTGCCTGGAAATAGACAGAAAGAGAGGAAGATTTTCATAGGAGAGCCACAGTGAACAGCTGGAATCAAGGTCACTGTGCTAGACCTCCCAAAACTACCGGGAAAGAAGCATCCATTTTCCAGCTACAGAGAAAGCCACTGGAAATATGTCCCCAAGTATTGGTCCTTTTAAGTTATTGCCTTGACCTGAGGGAAATTTTCTTACTCTGTCCAGCCACATCAGTACCATCCACATGGATGCAGCATTCAGAGGTGCATTTGCAGTCATGCTTCCTACCATGCAGTGATGGACTGACCCTCTGCAGCCGTAAGCCAGTTAAATGTTGCAGTGCTCATGGTATCTGTCTCAGTGGCCATGGTGTCTCTTCACAGCAATTGAGTGGTGAGGAAGACACAGGCCTTAGTATTTTGGTCAAACCCAATATGTGAGGGCTTCTCTGACATTCAGCCCACTTTCGTCAGCTCCATAGACTCGCCTAAGGGTAAGGAACCCACTTTTCACCTAAAGCTGCTGGAGTGGCACACGCCAGTGGACTCCACTGCTTCAGCCACATGCTAGGCCTTGATCAGTTTTCAGTAGGAAGACAAGGGCATCCACATGCCCGACGAAGGCTTTCGCTGATAGTGCAGCTCATAGATGAGTCAGTCTCCGTGAGGTTAGACCTGACCTTAAATCAAAACCCCTATATGGTGGTTAGAACCCAAGAGTCTAGAAAGAGTAAAAACAGGAGAGGTCCTCACAAACTTTCCTAGTGAAGTAGTTCAAAATCCTCAAGACTGAGCAGTGTGGCTTCCAAGGCTCCCATTCATAAGACAGGAATATCTCCTGGTGGGATATCAAGTGGAGTCCAACAAACTGTGTCTCCAGCTAATCTACGAGTGCTCCTGGTTCCAAGGGACCACTGCAGAGGATGTAGTAAGAGGAGTGACCATACGGGAAGGGACCGTCAAATCTGATCATCAGGCAGAGGGCAGGCTGCCCTAATGGACAGGGGGGAAAGAATGGATATAAAACCAGAGGGATCTGCTTAGGACCCTTGGTGCATCCCTCAATTTTGGAAGGAAAGAAGTTATAGCTTGAGAAAGAGAGAAAGACAAATGACTCACCCTCAGAAATTAGTCACTCCTGCCACCGGGAAGATGACGGTCAGAAGCGGTGTTCATTGCCACTAGGGACAGTCCTCTGTTGGTACGGATGAGGGTAAATCTTTCTTGGCACCATGGGATCTGTGACATCACTAGCCTTGGGAGCACAGGCTCACTGCGAGAAGCTTTGATTAAGAACTCACAGCAGAGGCCTGTCCAGTGCTGCAAAGGCTGTAGCTGTGCTCTGATGCATTGCCTGGATTCCCACTCAGGGGGATTCCTGCCTAGGATCGAAGGCCTTTCCCCCACATTCTGGGAGGGCAGACAGAAGATGGCCCTTGGCTGTTGGTCCATGGGCGTTGCCTCATCTAAAGTATAACATCTGTTGTGGAGGTCACATCTTCCAGGGAGAACCTGCTTCAAATGGCTGATATCAAAGTGGGAAGCCGTGAATAGAACTGACCTGGAGCCCTGTGGATTGGCTGGATCTTTTGCTAGTAACACATTACAAGTTAGTGTCCCCTCTGCTTCCCCCTGCTTACCAATCTCCTTTCATCAGACATTGATACAAAGAGCACTTCTTTTTCATTTTGTTGTCATTCATTTATTTTGTATGTGTGCGGTTAGAGCATGCATGTCATGGTTCTTGTGTGGACATCAGAGGACATCTCGCGGGAGTCAATTTCTCCTGCCTCCATGTGGGCTCCCAGGAACAAATTCAGGTTGGCAGGCTGGGTAGCAGGCTTCTTTGCACACTGATACCTCATTAGTCCTCCAAGAGCACTTCCTGGGAACAGCAACCTATAAAATATGAGTAAATAACAAATGAGATGATTTATGTTTCCAAGATGATAAAACCAAAAAAAAAAAGTTGGCCATAAAAGTAATCCATTTAATTTATACCAACTATATGGTTAACAAGGGTCCTGTTAGCTGTGACCTAGTTTTGACCAAGTACACGTACATATAAACAAAACAGACTCTTCCTGAGAGTCCTGCAGGCATTCGTCCTGGGCACATCCTTTGTCAGATCCCAGACTTCCAAGCCTGACATCCCCCTCAGTCACTGCATACAAAAGAAGGCCCTGTCTCAGAGCCTAGCAGATGCAAAGCTGCAAAGTCACTGTTGTGACTCATGATCAGAATTTTTATGAGAATTTGTGGATTCACAGTTTCATTTCCAGAATTTTAAACTTTTGTGCTTTTTAAAAAATATACCTGGCTTGCTTTTTAGCCAAGTCCGTTTGAAACCGAGCTGCAGATATTTAATAATTCAGATATATAGGCGGAGCTACACATTCCATAGGCAACTGTAAACCTTACAATCACAGTTTGAACATATCCAGCCTGATGGATCTTACCTACACTGGGATTTCATATCTATCCAACAGCAGCTTCATAAAGCCAGCAGAGATCAATATATGAGGGAATGTTAGGAAACCACTAGTTTGATAGCTAATTAAAATTATAATATATAAAAAAGGAGTTCGAACAGGAGTATCCTGTAGAGGTGGACAGTGCAGTTCTCAGAAGATGGGTTATTAAAAGAAAATCTCAGTGCCAGGCATGGAATGACTCCCTACAAATAATGGGCCAGGGGAGCCCCAGAGGCGCCTGAATGATGCAAGCAATTGTTTTTTTATCCACTATAACTAATGGTAAGACTGTTACCAGAGACAACACTCATGTTGGATAAAGGGCATAAAAAAACCAGTCTTGACTAACCAGGAGGCTCTCCCTGCTGGTTAGCTTATGTGGCTGTGCTCTGCAGTGCTGTGCAGGCTTCCGGGAGAGAAGTCATCAGCAGGTTTACCCAGCACCGGATTGGCATGCCCTGCAAGATGTGCATACTGGTACAATAGTGACAAGGGTATCACTGTATTTCCTAACCTCTTTCTGATTGAACGCAAGGCCCGCTCCACAGGAGGGAATTTCACGGTTGGTACTATAAACCTGGTCAAAACCTAGTCAAAAGCAGGTTTTTGTGACTGAGAAGATCACAGGCCCTTGGGGCAGGGAGGAGAAACCGACCGTTGTTTGGATAGATGTCCATGCTGTCAAATTGCCTTCTGAAGACTTATGTTTATACTCATAGATTTGTTTTTTGCTCAGCCTGGTTAAAGATGCTTCTTTTCGCAATGGGTAGCTCTTAATGCGGAGACTCAGAACTGGCCCAAGGGATGAGTAGAAGGCGTGAGTGCTCAGTTGTGTATAAATCACTTACATCAACCTCTTCCTGGTCAAGTCTCAGGAGCATTGCGAAAAGGGGGCAGAAAGCATGTAAGAGCTAGTGGACTGAAGAGAGCTGTGACTCCCGAGTTCTGGACATGCCGTGCTTGTTACACATATCAACTCGCTGAAAACATGGTTGCCTTCACAAGATCTATGCAAGATCAAGCCAGCCAAAGTTCCAGATTAGCTGGGGGAAACGGGAAGCTCTTGGCAGTTGGTGGCTGCTGAAGAAGGGAGAGACACTGTCCTTTAGGGGTATATGGCCAGTTGTAGGTTACCCACAGCCCAATGGACAGTCCCACACCCATGCACTTATGGACAGCACTGCTGTACTCAGGCTTATTAATAGAAAAAGAGTAGAGAGATGGATCGTGCTTAAAAGCACTTTTGAGATGACCCAAGTTCTGTGTCCAGCACACACATCAGGTAGCTCACAACTGTTCATAATTCCAGCTCTAGGGGACCTGACAGCCCACCCCACACCTCTTTAGGCCTCAGAAGGCACACTGTACACACATATGCACGCACACATACAGACATATTTGACAATAAAAATAAAATAATCCTAGCAAATAAAAAGGATATGAAATAGAGAGGGAGCAGGTGAGGGCGCCAGGGGCAGTTGGCGGAGGTTCTAGCGGGTGGATATGGTCGAAATATATGGTATAAAAGTATGAAATTTTCAAAGCCAAAGGAATTGCCACATACCCTGTTATTATCTACGTGGTCACATGTCTGCTTAGTTGGACGTGTAGTCTGCTTCTACTCCCTTGTATGAGGCTACATCCTGAGCTACTGGGAAAAGAATCCTTTTGTGGGCAGGCTTAGCAGATAAAGTCACCTGCTGCCAAGCCTGACAACCTGGGTTTTATTCCTAGATCCGTATCGCAAAGGGAGTGACATGATTCCCATAGATTCTTCTCTTACACACATGAATAAATAAAGGTAAATTTTTAAGAGAATTTTTTCCATGACCCAAAGTTCATGTAAGGCCGTAGTTCATACACCCCGCAGGCAGACACAGTGCAGTGGAAACTAGTAGGAACATCTTGACTTTTGACTTGTATGAAGAACGAAGGACCCTTGTTTACATATGATCCTTCTAAGACAAGGGATCTTGCTTTTCCACGTTAGCTCAAACCCCTCAGCTGTTTTACTAGAAGAACATGTAAGCTAATTACATGCTGTCATTGCATGTGGCCGCTGAAGGGCCACACCTCAAATACAGTAATTGCTTCTCCCTTTTTTCCTTTGATTCCTCACCTACATCCTTCCTAGTTGGGTGGTCTTGTCAGTTTTATTGATCTCCAATTTCAAAACCTAACCAGACAAACACCTCACTTTCTAGCCGTGATCGTGCCTTACTCGTGGAGGTCCACAGAGGCAGGAGCGTGGGAGTTGGCATGGAGGGATGAGGAACCACACAGCATGAGAGAGTGACTGTGACCCTGTGAGCACCTGAGTCAGAACACATGTTCTCTGGGCTATGTGCTTTCTCATTAGGTTACGTTGCTCCTGCAGGCTGACCTCACAATTGATTTAGCCCATGCCAGGGGAGGAAGGCTAGGAAGCTATTTGCTTTCCTTCTGTGCTTGTCTTATCAACACACGGTTGGGTGTTAGAGTATTTGCAGAAGTATTTTTTTCCCTCTTCCCTTTGGAAACATTGAAATTTCTCCTGAATTTTTTCATTAAAAAAATCTCCTGTTCAGAAGATTTTAAGCAAATGTCTCCATCTTGAGCAACTGTGGTAGCCCAGTTGCTGTAGCGAGGTGTCTCAACTGAGCAGCTCCAAAGGAACAGAGGTTCAGTTCTCCCAGTTGTGGTGGCTGAGAACCTAAGCGGCTGGCACTGGCCTGTGGGGACACCTTCCTTAGTGTCACAGATGGTGGAGGATGTCATGGTGAGGAAGCCTGCAAGGCAGGAAGAAAAACTGAGCTGAGCTCATGATCTTATCAGGAACTCAGTCCTGAGCTAAGCAACTTAACAGCCTGAAGCCATTCAAGGTCCTACTTCTTACTTTTCTGCACGGGGATTGGGGACAAGGGAAGAGGCTTCCAAACCACAGCAGCAGTTTTGTCATCGGCAACTCTGATTGTCCGTTTGATGGCCAATGGCCTCCGTGTACTCCCTTCTCTTGTCAGACCAGGTTTAGCTTCTTGTGTGTTTGTAGGTGGAATCACAAGTGGCCCCAACCTGAAAGCTTTTCTCTTTATTCGAGTCACAAGAATCTTTCTCAATCTTTCGCATGTCACCTCTGTAAGAATCTAGAATGGTTCTCCTTCTAGTGAAAGACCTATGTGACCAGAAACATATTCTCTCTTTCTACTGCTGTTTCCGTGCCTCTGGGGCAGTGGTGGCATGAGGCTGACCCCTGTTTCTGTTGATAGATTCAGGCTCCATGCTAAACTCTAAACATATAAGAAGACACTGTGCTAGACAAAATATGTTTGCCTTGCAGAGCACCAAAATCAAAGATGCAAGGCAATGTGGCATTATTGTCCAACCATGTCATTTCAGGATGTGTGTTATTGAGTGAGGGTCATTTGGGGTGGGTGTCAGTATCAGGGAAAGCAATCAGGAGATGATGGCTGTGTGGTTTTGAAGATGGTAGGAGTTTATCAGCACATCTACATTTCAATGGCTGTCTGTTGCCCTTCCTGCCTATATTCTTTTAAGCTAAGTTCTCTGGGCTCCCCAGCCAGGTCTTTAGTTCCAGGGAAGCCTACCTACTCTCTGTAACCCCAAGGAGCTATTGGATGTTGTCTAGGCCCTCTGGGTCCATGGTAGCTCACCTCTGTGGCTGCCTGCCCACTCTTGCTCAAACCCACAGAATCCAGTCAGCTTCCCTGATGAATTCACTTCTGGTCCCTTTATTTCCTCCCACTCATAACATGACTTTCAGTGTGTGTTGCTAATAACCTACATAAGTCACAATGGCAAAAAATATGATCTGGCTGTCTATAGGTAAAAATAACACAAGGAAAAGTGTCAGGATTCTCCTCTATGTACTTCCCTAAAGGCAGAAAATGGTGTGCTCACAGCACTGAGTATCAACAAGGAAGTCAGTCCAGCAGTGTCTACCTGCTTTAACCAACGTTCTTCCTGTCTCCACTGCCACTGTGTCAAGGAGGCCCTGTCACAGCTATGTCAAGACTTGGTTCTTTATGGAAATTTAGTGCTGCTTTAGTGTACTTGGATGGGAGAAGTATAGAATGAGCCTAAAAACTACAGGGAGATTTTTCTATTTTAATACTGTGGGAATGTGTCTATCTTTGTACTTAATAGAAGACTAGTTAAGGGGGGTGGAGAGATGGCTCTGTGGGTAAGTGATGGAGGAAGGTCATTGGTTAATTAAATAAAGAAGCTGCTTGCCCTGATAGGTTAAAACATAGGTGGGAGGAGTAAACAGAGCAGAAC
>NC_022018.1:18361294-18379819 GCF_000317375.1 Microtus ochrogaster | reverse complement strand
AGCCGGAGGCGGCCAGGGTGGCGGGGAGCAGCCCGCCGCTCCTATTACTACAGGTAAGAGTGCTTGCTCTGCAAATACAAGGACCTGAATTTAAATCTCCACCCACCCACCCACATAAAAACCCCAGTGTTGAGGGTGGAGACAGGAGGATCCCAGGAGCAGCCTGTCCAGCCAGCCTAGCCAAAATATCAAGCTTCAGGTTCAGATTCAGTGAGAGATGCTGTTTCAGGGGAATGAGGTGGAAAGAGAGAGAATACATTGTTTATTTTGTTTTGTTTTGTTTTTGCCTCTGATGCATAAACACACACCGTGCATACATTTCTCTCTCTCTCTCTCTCTCTCTCTCTCTCTCTCTCTCTCTCACACACACACACACACACACACACACAAAACAACAACAACAACAAAGAAAAGAAAACCTAAGTAAGCAAGATAATAATAATCTTATACTTGTATGTTATACTGTAGGGTTCACGTAGAAACTAAATGTCACCTCCTTTGAGACACCTTGCTGAGTCCTCAGAGTTACCGTGGCCTTGGGCTGCACCTCAACTCACTTCCTAGATACTCAGACAAATGAATGGCGTTTCTGTACTAAGTATTTGATGGAACCTCTTGTATTACTCTTTTGCTATGATAAAGAAACACAAAGACAATAACTAAAAAAAAAATACAGGAGAAAGTTTAAAATTCTAGATGACGTTTTCTAAAATTTTCCTTCAAAATCTTTTATCCCTAGAACAGATGATAACAAATGGAAGTTAGTCATACCTATCTGGGCCAGCATTTTTGCAGTGATGTGAAATTAATGGATTCCGACCTTTCCATAGGAGCTTGAAAAGAAGTGGTATCCTAAGCTCAGAAACATGTGGAGCAAATAGTTGCTATGTGAATTATGGAGTATTAGGTAATTCTCTGGGCATATTCTTCCTCATCCTTAAAAGTTAATCTCTGAGCTATGCACTGTAATAATAGATCCGATTGAAAAAGTATTTCTGGCACTAATGCATAATGCATAAAATATGTGCATACAATCTGAAGGCTGAAAAATAGATCATTCTTTAGGGTCAAAGAATGATATGAAAGTTCCTGCCAATTCAGAGGAATGGAGCATGGGTATCTATGGGCTTAGCTGATTTTAAAGACTGATTACTGAACTGTTCCATGAAATATGAATACTTACTATAGCAATCCACATCCTATTTCAGGGGCTTCTTAAAGGAACAGACTCTCTAGGTAATGCCAAGCATTATGAAGTGAGTGGAAATTGAGGCTGAATGGTCCCTTTTCTATTGGTTACTAAACTAGACTTTAATCTCTAAGAAAGCTTGAAATGATAAACAAAACTTGGTATCCATGGTAACATGCATAAGAAGGTAATTACTTTTCTTTATATTTTTCAAATCTCAGAGTTTAATAGCATAGTATATGCATTGCCTCAGGCCCACAGTTCCTGCAGTTGGTCATTAAGCATCAGAAAATGCCCTCTTTACCGGTCATTATTACTAATAAAATGCAACTTAAAAGCCCTATGAACAAAGGAGCCCCAGAGTCAGCCGGAAGGCGGGAAGGCAGGGAAGGGGGAAGGTGGGAAGGCAAACCTTGACTAGATGGGGTCTTGGCATAGACAGCAAAGACCCTGGAGCATCCGGCCCAAAAGCCAGGCGTGTGTCCCCAGGAAGGCCTTTCAGCAATGATTAATTAGACTCAAGAGAAATCACTCTGTCCTTTAGGTGAGCAGACCAGAAGGACCTAAGCCCATGTCCTCAGAAGAGCACCCAGCTTCTGTAGGAATTTTACAGGAGCAAAGAATTCTATACCTGCTAATGCCAGAGCCATGGTTCTCGACCTGCCACAGCCCTTTGGGGTCACAGAGCAGGTATTTACATTAAGCTTCTACAGTTGTGAAGTAGCAAAAAAACTAATTTTATGATTGGGTTCACCGCAGCATGAGGAACTGTATTAAAAGGTCACAGCATTAGGAAGGCTGAGGATCACTGCCTTAGAGGCTCATTCTTTGTTATATTTATTTGGAAATTTGGGCTTGTATTATTATTTCTTTTCCTAAGAAAGACAACAAATTGGATGCTTGTGAAGACACAGAGGGGGATCTACTTACTAATCTATCTGAGGGTCTATCTCCATCTGCAGAGCATTGGCACTATTTAAGAACACCTGAGAAACTTCAGCCCAGTGGAAACCCAAACCTCTCCCCTGGCTTTACAGGTCTCTTTCCCAACTCTGGCACACCTGCGTGGCTCACAGCACACAGGTGCCAGCCTCGGGATTTCACCTGGCTGCTTCGGTAACACTGTCCCCAGATGACCTGTGAAAACCAACCATGGAATCTGTGCCGACAGCTAGGGCAGCTCTAGGAGGCTCTAAATTTAGACCGTCTTTTCCTTCCAAGAGAGAATTTGTTTGTAAACCAGTTTTTGGAACGGAAAGCAAACATTTTCCCATAGAAATACTAGAATGTGGGTGTGCAGCTTTAGCCCCAACGTCAAACTCTATGCGGGCAAAGCGTTTCGCTGGGTCTACCTCTCCACCGCTCAGCTGTGTACATTATGCACCAGATGCCCTTCGGTGGGGCCATCAGCAACTGAACCACAGTGTGCAATAGGAAAACAGCCAGCTTGTTCCTGATGGGAAGAACTGCCCAGCTGCTAAAGCTTGGTGGCCAAGAGACATTGCCTTGATAGTTCTGACAGTGCCACCCAGAAGCATAAAGGATCAGATTTTTCTGTGTAAGGGACATTCTTAAATCTGGTGTTTGTACTTTGGAAACTGCCAGCTCTTAATTTAGAAAGTATGACAACTCAGTCAGGCTGAACTCTGTGCAGTTTAGACCAGGAAGTTGAATAAGACAACATAAACAGTAAAGTTAGAAGGCAGATTTATGCAGAGATAGACCCTGGGACTAAGTGCTTCATAGCAAGGCCGTTAGTAAGAGCAGCCCTTCCAGCCTCGAAACATGGCAATGAAATGTTTCTGGAATGGAAAAAGTGACGGAATTCAACTTCAAGCGTGATGCCAGTTCCAGGAAGTCTGCAGGGGCCACATCGTAGCTACTCAACAACCTCCAATTCTCCTCCTTCCTCTTCTCTCCTCCCCTCCCCTCCTTCCTTCTCCCCTCTCCTCTCTTTTACTCTTGTCTCCTCTCTTCTCTCACTTTCTTCTTTCTTTCTTCCCTTCTGTCTTTTCTTTCTCTCCCCACCTTTCTCCCAGCTGAAGTAAGCTGTGGGTAGTGAGTGACAGCTCTCCTTCAGAGGCAACTCCTCTAGTTCGTTTTGTCCCCAGTGGCAATAGAGGAAGGATGTTTCCAGACAAAATGAGAATTGGTGTAGAATAAGACAGGAGGAGCCAAGGATGGAGCCATGAGCATGAGGAAAGGCAGAAGTTTAAGGGGTTGTTAGATCAGGAGTCCTGAAGGGAGGAATTAATCCAGCAGGCCAGAAGGAAGGCAGAGCTCGGCCAGGAAAGACGCATTAAAGGGTGCCTGGCCTTTTCCAGAAATGAAAAGCAGAAAATGAAAATGCACAGAAGGCCTAGTCTCCAGCTTTAGGAACGAGCCTGTACGTTCCAAGCAGGAACAGTGAGTGTGGGGCTGATCAGGACTCTCTCCAGCTGTCCAAACTGGAAACCTGTGTCCCATTGGTCTGCCATCCCAAGGCCGGAACAATCTCCACCACTCTCTGACCCCTGCGGAAGTCCCTTAATGTTTCATTCCCCCCGCCTTCCGGTTTGGGTGCCTGTAGAGATCTGGGTTTGCATTCTCCCAGTTCGAGTCCTTCCTTAAGGAATCTTACTGCCAGGCTAGAAGTTCTCAGTCTCCATTGACTAAAAATGAAGAGGAATTCAGATGCCCTGTCCTTTGTCATCACACCTTGGGGCAATGTGCTCCATTTGTCACTACCAAATAAAATGGCAGAAGGGGCAGATATTTTGAAGCTGCATGGAAGCATTTTCAAATGTCAATTAAGGAAAAGCATCATGTCCTAAGTTATTTACTCTGAAATCAAATTTAAGAAACAGAAAAGGACAGAACACAGTGATGCTATTGGAAGACAAAGAAAAGACAGCAGCTTAGTGACTGGGAAAGACTGGAAGAGTCACTGTCCTGGGCCTGGGAGTCTGTCCTCCATCTCACATTCCGTGCTCCATGGACAGGCTCAGCCCTTTTGAATAAATCCCTTTCAGAAAGAAAAGCTTCATGATGATGAGTTCATGTAACCCCTGCATGTAATGAGTAGAGAGAAACAGGAAAAGCACATTTAAAATACGACACATTCCAATGTGATGAGATTGCTGAACATGGGCCTTACTTGGAAACCTTACACCCTGAGATGCTTGCCACTGTGGCAATGTTCTTTCTTGTGCCACAGTGACTTACCAACTCCTGCTGTTTGAAAAGCATGGTTTGAATAATATACATCATAAAAATGTATCAGTCCGTGTAAAGTTCAGGCCAGAAAGCTCCTGTTCAGAAGAACGCTTCATGGGCCTTCCCTACCAGGGTCTATATGTCTTTCTTGGTTACTTAAGGACTTGGTTCATTTTACAAGATTCAAGCTAGGGATAACAATGCGCATACTGTCTTTCACTATCTTTATTAATGTATAGCACCAGAGAAACTTTCTATAAAAGCTCAGCAGCAGAAGACTGTTCTGAGGCACACCATGTCTGAATCCCAGCACTGTTTTGTGTGGACATCAAGTTTATTGACGTTTCCCTTGACTCTTTACTAGCACTGAGCATAGACTTCATTGAGGGAATGACGGCAACGCAGTGCAATATATCTTGGGCCACTCCCCACTGACTTCCATTCCACATCAGGACCATGGGCTAAGCAATGGTCCTCCAGTTACTTCCATTTCATGTGAGTCTCCATAGAGGACTCAATGAGGTTCCCTCCATCCATTTTTTATTCCCAGTCAGTGTCTGAAGGGGGCTAGCATTTCCTTCATCCACTTCTGTTCCACATGAGCCTCTACTGGGTAACATTCCCTTTGCTTCTGGGGATTACAGAACAGCAGAAGAAAGTAATAGGGTCTCTCCCAGTCAAGACAACTTGAGAAACTTTTATAAAGGTTAATAGTAAACATTCCAGCAGCTTTTGCTGATGCTATGGATTCTGTCAGTTATTCACCGTGACCGCATGACCCCTAAGCCTCTGTAGATAATGCAGAAATGAGCAAGTGTGCTGGTCGCCAATAAAACATTTGGTACAGAATCAGGCTGTGAGCTGGATTTGTCTCGCCAGCCTGCAGACTGCCAGCGTGCCTTTGGTCTAGTCTGACTTCCTCATTTTACAGACAAGAAAAAAGAAGCCGCCGGGCGATAGTGGCGCACGCCTTTAATCCCAGCACTCGGGAGGCAGAGGCAGGCGGATCTCTGTGAGTTCGAGACCAGCCTGGTTTACAGAGCTAGTTCCAGGACAGGCTCCAAAGCCACAGAGAAACCCTGTCTCGAAAAACCAAAAAAAAAAAGAAAAAAAAGAAAAAGAAAAAAGAAGCCTAGAGAGACTAGAATCTTCCAAAGTTGCTAGCTGGCCAGGGCAAAGCCAGATCCCCTCCAGCGTCAGGCCTGAAATCTAGCTTTCTCTCTACCAGGCCACAGTGGCTCCACCTCATACCATACATTCATTCATCCTGTCTCTGACATAAATGAGTCAAGAAATAAGATATGAAGAAAGTTGAGAGGAAATTATGCTTGTATTTTATTCAACTCCTTCACATGAACAAATAAAACCACTATTTGTTTACTCCTTCAACCACCATTATGCTTCAAAGGAGCAAAAAATTGAGATTATTATAATTCCAATCTCATGTAAACTCCATCTGAATAAAGCAAGCAGACCAGGATTGCTAATTCACCAAAGAACTGTTACCCTCCAAACTCAAGTTCTTAGCATGGGACTCTGGAGTTAATGGCTTCATGAAGCTCATGCAGAATGCCCTGTGTCCATTCCTCCTCAGGGCAGAACACATGGGTATAAGATTCTCAAAGGCATTTGTAATCCCAAAGCCTACAGGGTTCTTTTTTTTGTTTTGTTTTGTTTTTTGTTTTTCGAGACAGGGTTTCTCTGTGGTTTTGGAGCCTGTCCTGGAACTAGCTCTTGTAGACCAGGCTGGTCTCGAACTCACAAAGATCCGCCTGCCTCTGCCTCCCGAGTGCTGGGATTAAAGGCGTGTGCCACCACCGCCTGGCCTACAGGGTTCTTTATTGACTGTGAAACGTCCTATTTCCATCCAAGCTGCCTTAAGAGGAGAAAATGAAGAGGCTCCAAGGGATGAAGTCCCTTCCTCACATGGTCTTCTATGGCTGCTCTCCAGAGGGTAGTCAGTTGGCCAAAAGCTACCAAGAGGGGAATAAAAGCACTCATGGCTTGGCTGACACAGAAGCACAAACACAGCCTTTGGGATGATCGCAGCATCAGCATGCTGGGAGTGAGCAAAGGCATAAGTCAGACTCAGAAACCAGTGGGACAATGTGGGTTTGGCATCTGGAAACTCAGTGACCTATTGCTACCACGACAGAAAGAAAAATGCTTAGACTAAGTAAATGGGAAAAAGGCCTGGGGTTGTGGTGGCTGCTGTTTGAATACAAAGCTGAATGCAGAAGGAAGGAGTAGAAACTCCCACACACCGGAAGCAAAGAATGAACCCAAATAAGAATGGGCAGCTTGAACTGTGGCCACAATGGCCCAGAAAGCAGACACCTAGATTTTTAGTCCCCACACACAGATACTGTCCACTGCAGTGAGGAGTGAGAGATCTCAGGCTAAGGCCCAAACCCTGAGGGCCGATGAGAAGGGGTGCAGATCTCTACAGCAGCCCTGATAAGTCTTAGGAAAGTTACTGCACGACCCAGGTCCCTAGGAAGGAAAAAATAAACCACAGTTTCCTGATGCCTCTCCCAGGCTTCAGTGCCCATCCTAGGTGGCCTCTGCTTTCCCACTTTTCCTAATTACTCATAGTCAAGTAGGATCTCCACAGCAGGGTGCCCTTCTCCACCATGGTCTCCTTGGATACTGCACTTCAGGATCTGTTCCGTCTGGGAACCTGCAGCGTGCAGGTGAGTGTGAGAACCTGCAGTGTGCAGATGAGGGTTAAGGCAAGCTTCTTTGGCACAGGGTATTAGAAAGAGAGAATTGATTTCACAAGCCTCTGACTCTGGAAACACCAGAGAGATGAAGGTTTAGAACTCTGCGGAGATTTTGCAGTGCACACTAATCGCCAAGACCAATGATGCCCTTAGCTGAAGTGGTGTGGCTCTATCCTGGCAGACAGGACTCCTACCAGCTCCAGAGGGATCCAGCCACCAGGAGAAGCTGAAACACGCTCTGTTTTCTGCTTGCCCAACACATACACCATCTAAAGCTGAATCAGCAGGGTGTACCAGCTGTGGGCAAAGTGGGGACCTTCATTATCGTCAATGATATGTGTCATCTAACTCTCCCATAAGGCACAATTAATGTCTTTTAATGAAGTGACCCTGAGTTCTGTAAGTATGCAGTCCATCCTCACGGTGACAGTCTTAGTAACTTCCAGAGGTCCCTTGGAAGATGCTCAAAGGCTAGCATTGGTTTAGTAGGGAAAGCTGAGCGACCACTTCACTACCAGAAGCCTCAAGCTTCTGGTACCTGCGCAGACCTTTAGTGACTGCATCCCAAGGTCAAATTTGTCAGGAAGGCATTCTTTATATCTTTATAATAGTACAAAATTAAAGGTTAAAAAATATGTCCACTGAAGAAGCTATTTCAAGTGAAGGATTATGGGAATAAAATGGTTTGGGTCTTTACTCCTGTGATGAAATATGACCTGTCCAGTTTTCTCCTCATGATCCCCCAGAAAGCAGACCAGATACTGTTTGGGAATGGGCCACAGTTTTGGTGTGTGCATAGAGATGTGTTTTGAGGCCTTCCTAAAGCCTGGACCTTAGAGGGTAGAGGGAGTACAGTCTCTCTTTTCTGATTGCCATTAGGGAGGCAGACTCATGACAATAGCAAAGAGCTGAAGCCCAGTGATTCATTCATCAGTCGTGTGACTTTGGAATCTCACTGTTTCCATGCCCTGCTCTCCTCTCTCCTCTTCCGTGCAATGAAGAGACGAAAAGGCTCTCTGAGGTTTTTTTTTTTTTTTTTTTTTTTTGAGGATAGTTATCAAGCTGTGAAGCCCTTACCTTGGAATAAACTAAATTTTAGCCGAGGGAACCTCCCCCATCTACAGAGTCGGCACACATTATTAAACACCTAAGAGAAGAATCTCTGCTAAATTCCTGGGGTAAAACATCCTTTTAAGGCTCTGTGGCTGCCTGGGAAATATTCTCATACTTGGGCATTTGTAATCAAAAGAACATACTTTTAAGAAATAAGAACAAGAGGCTGGGGAAGTAGCTCTATGGGAAAGTGCTTGCCTGGCCAGTGCAAAGCCCAGAGATCAACCTCCAGCACTGCAAAAGCAGCAATAGCAAGACAAGCAGGCCTTGGGTGGGCCAGGGGGACAGAGTGTAAAGCCCTCCAGTCTACCCCAGATTCAGGCTGTTCTGACGCATGGAGGAATGATTAGTGCCTGGCTCAGAGTCCCCGGAAAATTGAATAAAATGACTCATGTAAAAGTGACCGCCCAGCACTTGGCTTAAGGTAAGAATTCAAAATGTGTTGGTCACGCATGTTCGGGAAGCTCTCGCACACAGTGTCCTGTCTCCCACTCAGTCTGACTCACCGCTGAGCCCATTTTCACAGGTGAATAATCAGGAGTGATGGAGCTGAGCTGTCAGATGCCCTGGAAGCCAAGCCAGGCCCTGGCTACAGAGACCAGGGCCCCATGTTCTCCACAGCAAACCACTCTGCTGCTCACGTCCTGACATTGGGAGAGATGGGGCCCTCAGGACCTGCTCATAAGACTTCACCATATATAGTGTGGCAGGACTTTTCCCTCAGCAAGTATCCTGGAATCCTTGGGATTGTTTTTTTGTTTTGTTTTGTTTTGTGTTTGGTAAGTGTTCCTGATGAGAAAGAGCTGTCTCAGGATCCCACAGTGTGTCATCCTCCAGACTCACCCCTGCAGGCAGTTCCCAGTCCCCATGGCCAGAGGGGACTCTGTCTCAGCACACGGTGTGGGATGTGCATGTCTCAGTGCATATGAGGAGGTCAAGGGCAACCTTGGCTGTCCTGTCAATCCTTTCCTTCTACTTGTCCAAGACAGGGTGTCTTTTGTTGTTGTGAATACCAGGCAGCCAACAAGCTTCTGGAAATTCTATATCTACCTTCCTGCTCCCAGTAGTTCTGGAATTACCGACACCCTAGCTGCCATGTCTGCTTTTATAAGGGTTCTGGGGATTTGAACTCAGGTCCTGAGCCCCCTCCCCAGGTCCACCTGTAAAATGTTTTCAAGTGCACTAATTAAGGAGCCAGCCACTCTTCTACAGAACCCCACAGAGCACTCACTTTACAGTACTGTTTATTCAGGTTTTAACTAGAATTTTTCCCTTCCTTTTCTTACTTGATTCTAATCTGTGGAACTCATTACCTCCTGTTCACTACTGCTGTGACCTGTGACTCAGTGCTTCTCACTTAACATTATGAAATACACTGATGAGCAGTGTGACCCAGCAACCTGGCTTTCCACTGTTTTTAAACAAACAAAATAAAAACATGAAGATATAGTTGGGAGGTCTCTACAATGTCTACAATAGTTAATCTACCTTTTGTCCTTGGAATTTCTGAGGAGTTCGAGGTTCTGATTGCATACACAGCCGGGCCAGTTTCAGAGCAGCTGGGCAATGTTGCATGCCCTGAATGGTTGACCCAGAATTTTCTTATCCATATGATTTTTACCAAAACCCTGTGAAGTAGGATGGTGTTTTTTAGATAAGGAAACGTAGCCTTTGGGTGACTGAGTGACTTGCCTGAGCTCTCGGAGCTATGAGCGTCCTTGCCGACAGGAAATGCAGGTAACCAAAGGTTCAGAAGCCCCAGGAGAGCTTCTGCAAGAGTCTGGGGAAATCACCAGACATTGTGAGCACCCAGTGAAGCGTGGCCAAATGAGGAAGGTGAGTGGAGACATCTTCCCACTGACACAATCACAGCTTCCTTACCGGGTTCTGGACAAGTTTGGACTGGAATGAAAGGTTGAGTTTTCATTGCTAAGAGCAGTAAAATTGTAGGTGTGGTTCATACCTGTAGTTCTAAGACTTCAGAGGCAGAGTGGTGTGCGGCAATGGTCTCCATTCTGTCAATTATGTTTTAAATAAACGCTGATTGGCCAGTAGCCAGGCAAAAAGTATAGGCGGGACAACCAGACAGGAAGTAGAGGCAGGTCAGGGAGAACTGGAGAATTCTGGGAAGAGGGAAGCTCCCTCTACAGTCCTGCCCAGACACACAAAAAAGATATGACCTGCTCCACTAAAAAAGGTATTGAGCCATGTAGCTAACATAGATAAAAATAATGGGCTAATATAAGTTATAAGAGTTAATAAAAAGCCTGAGCTAATGGGTCAACCAGTTTATCATTAATATAGACTTCTGTGTGATTTCTTTGGAGCTAAATGGCTGAGGAACCTGGTGGGAGAACAAAACCCCAGACAACAAATGGCACCCACAGGGACAGCTGCACCCTAAGGGGAACCCTTATGATGAGTTCCTGCCAGGAGAAAAGGAAGAAATGAGGTGGGTAGGAATCGGGGACATTGGAGATGTCCACAGTCAGGCTTTCTTTGAATACCTTCTTCCCTGACCACCTACGGCCCCTGGGCATGCTGCACCCCTTGCCCTGGGATTCTGCCTCACACTCAGGTTCTCTATGCTCATTGGACAACATCCATTTGACTCTCTTGCCAAGTGAGCTTTCTGAACTCAGAGGCACACACCTTTTACTGCCTGCAAAGGTGTTTTACTAACTTGAGTTCATGTCTCTGGGGACCCTTTGCAACACAAGCTCACTGTGAGCCAAACAGCAGATGCAACAGCTGAAGGAACAGCCTGGAGAAAGCATTACAGGCCTGGGTGGAAGTTAAGAAGCGGTGAGCAGGCCCTGCCTCCAGCTGTAGGCTGGAGCATCCCCCAGGTGAGTCTAGCACACTGTTCTAAAAGCTCTTTCAGGCCCGGGGACCTGCTCATTCATGAGTGCATTTCCCTGAAGATGCTGCGGGGCCTGAGAAGCAGCTGGAAGAAGTGAGTGTTCAGAGGAGCGTGGGAAGGCGGAGGTCATCTCCATGGCAAGAATTAACACTTCACCTCTGCACTTTTGAGTGAGACCATGCTCTCCTTCACTTTCCACACTTCTACCCCCTCCCTCACCCCATTTCTGCAGCTTTCCCTCCCAGAGATCCCTGGATAGCAGACAGTGCCATGTTTCCTTTCTAAACTGCTCTGATGGCTCCCATGTCTCTCAAGGCCCTGCAGATTGCCTTCTTCCAGGCGTTATCTCCTTTCACTTTTCCATCCCCACGGCCCCTCAGCTGCCTGCCCCTCCACTAGCCAGCCTGTGGGCTGCCCTCCAGCCTCGACATTCACTTAACCGTCTGCTGAGAATGCTTCTCTTCAGGAAATCCATGGGTTCCCACCTCTTTCAGATCTGGAATCAGATTCCCCTTCTTAACACAACTCACTTACTGCATTGAATGTCTTCTTTCCTTTGGGGCCAGGGACATCCCTGTCTTGCCCACTGACAAATCCCCAGTGTACCCGCGTATCCAGCACATGGTTCAGACCCAGTTCACACTGTCTGAGAAGATGGGCCATTCGGGGGAGGGGTTATATCAATAGGCTGGTACCAAGCAACAGCCTCAGTTCCTGAGTGTGGCTGCTCTGAGGTGTCCAATGTCCCTTTCATGTTAAGCATGCAGGTTTCTGGAAGAGGGGGAGAGACATGCAGGGGAGTCTGGCTCTTGTTACACCAGCTGAGAGGTTTCTTCTTTAGCGGAAACCACACCTGAGATCTGCTAAGACAGAGACTCCAGGGTCAGCAGTCACCGGACACCTTGGAGTGGAGCCGTGAAGATCCTTCTGATCCCTCTGCTACTCAGGACAGGAGACTTCCCACCTCGGCAACCCTCATCAAATCTTCTCTAGCAACCCAACAAATCAGTTCAGGCCGAGACTTCATGGCAAGTCATGGGAAGGTCGGGCCAGCACCAACAGCATAATCTAGTGCAAAGGGAAAATGTGAGAGCCTCTTGTTCACAAGTTATTAGTTCAAAATGGCAAGAATAGACCCTGAAAGCCAGTGACAGGCCTGATTGACAGCAAAGACCACACACTCCTAACGGTGGCTATGGCCAGAACTGACTGTGACAGTGGCCTTCCATAGATGTACCTGCCAGGAAGTCACCTAGAATAGATGCAGATCACTCCTGTTCAAGATGGATGTCAGGTTTCTTCTATGGAAGAAGCAGAGAACACAAAGGCTACGGGTGTAACGGTGCATGAACTCAGGCGGTGACCGGAGAAACAGGAGTTCCAGTCTAGCCTAGGCTATAGAACACCACGTCCCAACCAAAAGCTGAAAGAAACCTTAAGGCACCAGAACTAGATCATCACTTCTATTAAGGATGCCAACTGGACGGGGACTGAAAAAACATGGGATAAAACCGGACTCTCTGAATATGGTGGACAATGAGGGCTGCTGAGAAGCCAAGAACAATGATCCTACTGCATGTACTGGCTTTGTGGGAGCCTAGACTGTTTGGATGCTCACCTTCCTAGACCTGGATGGAGGGGGGAGGACCTTGAACTGCCCACAGGGCAGGGAACCCTGACTGCTCTTCCGACTGGAGAGGGAGGGGGAGGAACGGGAAGCGTGGGGAGTAGGGGGGGAGGGGAGTGAGGCGGGGAGGAGGCGGAAATTTTTAATAAAAATAAAATTAAAAAAAAAAGGATGTCATGTTGCAGGATAGAGGTGGTGGTCAAAAGCCGGTGACATCAAAGGACCAAAGGTGGCATTAGTAGTCAGTCTGGGTTAGAGTCTGTGGCAATGAGCAGCCAGACTTTGATGTCGTCTCCATTTGGAAAAGTGGTCAGTGACCAGCAGGATGCAAGAAAGAAGAGGAAGCTTCCAGAAACTGCAGAGGACAGGCTGAGGTTGAAGCCTGTGGTTGTGGCTGTTATGCTAAGAGGCCCAGGGCCTTTCCCCATGAGTCAGCGAAAGGGGCATGTGGTTACTTTATTGTCAATGCTTGGTGGGTATCCATGGATACATGTGCTGATGTAGATGATGTAGTTAGATGGTCGTTTACAGTTTTGAGAGTGCTTTCCTGTGTATAATGATTTGGGTCCATCCTGTCAGTAACCCTGGAAGGTCAACAAATATCACTGCCTCTCCAGGCAGGCATTGACTGCCCACTGGTGACCAGTTGGAATACAAGCTCACTATGACAGAACTCCATTTTCAGTCTTTGAATACAAAGGAATTTAGACTCAAATTCTGGAGGAAATTTATCATCTCTGTAATGCTCCTGTCACCCTTGGCTATCATCAGTCCAGAGATTGTGGCCCAGTGCAAGCCAAAGCTTCATCACAATGTCAACAATGGAGGCGCTGCTTCCACTACCCCTCCATCCCATCAGCTCTACCAAAGGGCAGCGTGAGTAACGGGGGTTGCAGAGAGTAAGCCCCTCCTTGGAAAGGGACGTCTAGGGGAACAGAAAGTGACTCTCAATACAAACGTCACATTACCACCTTAGGGTCATCAGAGAAAATCAAGTTAAAGGCAAAGAACAGATGAACAAGGGGCCCCTGTCCTCGGTGAATATGTGTCTTGAAATGGCCCATTAGCTTCTTATCAGTATTCCTTTGGAGCTATTGGTTTGATGCCTAAAGATGTATGCAATCTGCCAAATTGCATTACTGTGCACACCTAACTCCTCTGCACAAACAGGTACCTGCAGATGCAGCCAGTGGGCTAATGTTAATCTAAAAACTAACCAGGGCAATTAGTCCTTATAATGAAACAATCTCTTGAGGAGTGCATTTCTTACGAAAAGAAAAAGGAATGTATCTTAAGCTCGTCTCCATTTGACACCAACACATGTCAACAACAGCTGAACTTATGTTTTTCCTCTTCAAATTCTGCAAAAATTCATTCCCAGGTTTACTTTCTGTGCCAAGTTTTAGAGCTGAGCAAATTTTTATGGTCTAGTTATAAACCCTAGAAAAACAAGGTTTATAGGAAATGTTGACACAGTCGTAACTAAAGTGGTGCTAGCTGACACCTCTCTATTTTCAATTTGGGGATTTCTCCTAGGAAAATATAAATGCTAATTCAGCAAAGGAAGCCAACTATAATACAAAATGCTATAGTCTTCCTGTTCACCCTGTGAAGGTATGCTTCAGAAGACACAAGGGCAACGTGGAGGTGAGCTTGAATGAGAACACTCAGATGTGTGGCACCTGCAATGGCTCAGCCACTGGTTACCTATAAATGCTGCCCAGGAATGCATGTTGTTACCATGAGTCATGCTGTTCAAGGCAGCTCATCCAGACGCTGGAAGATTCCAGGTTTCTGCACCAAGGTGTCTACCAGGCACTCACTGTGCACTGCTGAGTCCCCAGGTACAATGAAAAGCAGATTTCTCACAAACAGATAGGGAAAACCATGAAGATGGTGGGAACAGGGAGATGGAGTGGCAGCAAGAAGGGATGGCTGAACTGGGTGACTCATGCAGCTTGGGCCATGACCGGTAACATCAATCTGACCCTGGAAAGTCTGTTGAAAGATCTGGAGAAAGGCCAGCCTCGGTCCTCATTCTCTGGCCTTCTGAACAGCCTCGTGAGAAACACATGTATTCCATGTTCAAACTCTGACTTTCTTATTCTGAAACAGGGGGAGGCAGTGGAAGGGGAGAGTTTGATCTGGGTTCGGTGCAAAGGAGTGGCACTGGATCACAATGAGGAGCAAAGCAAGGCAAGCTGAAGTAAATGTTTGAAAACCCTCAACTCCACAGACTAAACAGCTTTGCCTCCCAGGGAGCCAGAAGGCTGCTGTCTCTCCAGGCCAGTGACGGCTGTGGCTCAGGCAGGCCGTGCTGCCTCACATGCAGGCCATGCTGCCTCCCCGGGTCCTGTGGTTCTATAGTCACGTCACGTGGAAGCCTGCTGTAGTGAGGAGACATGGACATACATGCTCCTCTTAAGAAGAGGGTTGTTTTGTACTGAGTAAAGTTCTACTTTGGAAAAGCATCTCTAGAAAATGAAGACACTTTCAGTTGATGGAAAAATGGCTAGCACAAAGGGATAAGTATAAAGATAAAGATAGACTTCTTATCAGGTATGGTGTTGCTTCCAGGGCTCCTGAAATGCGAACACGTTGCTGACAACTTTGCTTTTGAGTGACGTTTGAGAACCTACTTAAAAGGCCACTGAGTTACACCCCAATGTCTACCAAGTAAATCCGACCTTCCCCAGTCACAAGAGACTAAGTTCATACCTTCATGAGCAAGATGTATCTTGGGTAATTGGGTTTTATGCCCCACGTTTCTAAACCATTCCCCAGAGTACTTTCAAAAGCTTTCACAAGACAGCCTCACAATTTTTGCAAAAACCAACCAGCAAACAAACAACAATAACAGAAAGTGAGGCATGCTTTAAAGCTGGCCTTCTGCAGCCCCTGCCTGCTCGGGAGGCTGAAAGGAAGACAGTGGGTTTCTGGATGTACCTGTCAAGACTAAATGATTGTTCATTTCCTGTGAGCTGGGATTAGTGTAATGACATACAGCTGGGGAGCAGGGTGGAGCTCCTGCTCTTTCCTCTTCCAGGAGCTGTGCTCCTCACCAGCTGGGAGAGATTACCATATGAATGTCCTGGAGAACTGAGGAGGAGGAGCCAAAGGAGCATTAGAGGTGTCAGCAACTTCTTCCCTCGGTGTTCCTACCTGAACTAACCCTGATGGTATTTTAATAATGCACATGTACAAACATTCATTTACTTTAAAATGAGGGGTTGTGGTGGATACAAGGAGGGGTTTCCAAGGCCTCGAACACTCTTTCTGTGGAAGTGAACTGATCAGATGTACACCGCTATGATTATGTATGCTAATGACCAGTTGAGTTTGAAAGAAATAGTTAAGAATAATAAGGTATTTTCACCCAAGAGAAATGAGTTTGTATCAGAGTGTCTATGCCTTGCTAATGCAGCCATTACCTGGAACAACCACAACAAAAAGCACAAATTCAATACCAATTTTAAAATTAGAATTCAGCAAAGCGAGATTCAGGGCACTTATTTAAATGTATTGCCTTTTAGTATAATAAATTTTGTTCAGTGTTTCATTAGCCCTTACAGTATGCCTCATGGCTATGTCAGATATGAAATGCTTAGAGCTGTAGCCAACTTCTCACACCTGGTGGCTCCCATTCTAAGCCAGCACCTGAGCAGACAGAGAGGAGGTGAGGATGGGGAGAGGGGATGCACAGGTGACCAGGTCTTCTGCTTCTCCTGGCCGGGAAAGGAGAAGTCACAGCAGTGGGAGGTTTCTGCCAACGGAGTCTCACGGAGCTTAGCTTCTTGACCTTGACCTGTGCAAGGGGTCAAGATACCTGAGATCTGAGGGAGAAGAGAGGTACAGCTTCCTGCTTTGATCTGTTTCTGAGTGCTTTAACCTCACTAGGCATAGAAATACCTGTACAGTTTAATACCTACAAACCAGGTCCCACCAAACCTGAAATAAAGTTTGAACAATTGAAGAAAAAAAAGAAACTAAACCGTAAGCTGCATGAAAGCAGAGGCGAATGAGCGAGAAGTAAAACGACAAGATTTCTTCTGGGTCTTCCAGGCACGGGCTCCAGAGAAAGCGCTGCAAGCCCTGAAGGTCTTGTGACTCAGGTGCAGTCCCTGCCACTTGCTGCAGCTGTCCCAGGCACTGGCACATCCAGGAGGAGGCTGTCTTCTCTGTGAGTGCTAGGGGGAGGTGGCCTGAGAATTGCCACCACATTTTACAGGAACACAGTAAAGTGCTTGCCCACACAAGGACGAGAGCCTGACTTTACATCTCAGCACCAGTCTGAAAAGCTGGGCGTGGCAGCACCTGTCTGTAACCACAGCCCTGAAGAGGCAGAGGCATGTCGATCCCTGAAGCTCCCGGCCAGCAGGTTCAGTGAGAGATCCTGCCTCAATAAATAAGATTCATAGAACCTGAAGAACACACCCACTGTTGACCTCTGACATCCACACACATGTATACACACGTGCTTGCACACACGTGCACATATACACATGAACATGTGGGAGGAAAAAAGAACTCTCTATCCTCCCAAATCCCCTAGATGTGATCAGTGGGCTCACTCCTTTTTCATGTTCTTTCCCCAAAGCAGTTACTGATAGATGATAGCTACCCTGAAGCATATTGGGGCCAGGATGCAGAGGATTTGGCTCCTCACATAGCAGAGAGGGAGCCCAGCAGTTGGCTGTCTCTCAAAAAAGTAGGAGGTCTGGGTTTCATTATTCAAGAGTTGACTTGAATCCCAGCATGCTTGGTGCCCCTTTTGGCATTTCTTGTACAGGAGCTCTTTTCTGAAGTTACCACGTCATGTCCTCCATGCCCAGATACTGCCTCCTGAGACTCCACAAAGAACCTGAGGAGAGGGGTGGGGTGCTTCCTTCACAGGCCTGGTCAGGCGAGCCTCGCTGTGGTGCCTGCCTGAGGCCTCGTTCACATCTCAGGCAGCAGATGATACCTAGCTTAAGGAGGAAGGAGGAAACGAGAATCTCCCAATATGTCCGGTTTTATATTTTTGCTACCTAAACAAATTTTCAGTGGCCTCAATGTAATGATGCCCCAAATGCTCTGACGGAAAGAAATAGTGGTCACAGCATTTGGGGCTGGTGACCATCACACTTCACTGGGAGAAGACCTGCCTGTTTGTGTGTGTGCCATGGAGCCAGGTGCAGAGGCCATAGGACTAACTGCTGGAGTGAACGCTCTCCTTCTACGGTGTGCATCCCTGGGAATCAAGCCCAGGTTGTCAGCCTTAGCAGCAAGAGCCTTCACCTGCTGGGCCATCTTGCCGGCCCTGGTATTAAGCTTTTACCAAAGCAACGACCTACTTTACTGATAATTTCAAAAGTCATGGACTTCGGAGAATTATTCAAGATGCGGGATGCATCTTGACATTTCTAGAAGACAAAGGTTTAGTCATTTTGTACCGTTATTTAAAATGTTGGACTTCAGTCTATGCCAAGTTACGATTGTAATTGAAGTCTATGCCACTTACCTAAGCGGTTCTCAAGACTTTCCCCCTGATTTCTGCCAGCATTCCAAAGCATGCCAGCCAGCCAGCCATATTCACTAAGACAGCCTCCGTGTGCTTGCAGCAACGCATCATGCTCACCAGGTGATGTGGCGCCTGTCGCCTCTCCACGATACACCTGGGGGAATTAGTGTGGTCTTTTGCTTCCGCTTAGAATCACAAAATGAAGACACTTATCGGGGTGCCTTCGGGACAACTCTGAGTTCACAGTCGTGGATGTAGTGAGGCGCCCTTCGGGACAACTCTGAGTTCACAGTCGTGGATGTAGTGAGGCGCCCT
>NC_022018.1:18353813-18361194 GCF_000317375.1 Microtus ochrogaster | reverse complement strand
GGGACAACTCTGAGTTCACAGTCATGGATGTGCTGGTTTCCTTACTGCTTCGCAGGGCGAATTCTATGATAAGAGGTGATTTCAAATGGACAAAACCATTCCTCAACTGTGGTGTACTGTAAAAACAATGACATTTAGACTCAGAACTTTAGCATGACGCTATTGAGGAGTTTCTCTGCGGAAGATTCTCTCTGTGTTTCTTAGCCAAACTGTTTGTTCCTCTTGTTTTCAAACAGATGGACATCTTTCATTGTCTGCTGACTGAACCCTGCAGAGACAGGTTAAACAGGAAGGACTCGAGTTATGGTTTTGTCTGTTTCCAGCGAAGCACCGGAACATGCATGAATGAAACCCTCTAAGAATTTGCTACTTACTTCTTCTATGATCTCCCTTCTGTGCTCACTAACCTGTGCTTTGGGACCCCTCAGTCAGTCCACAACCCCAAATTTCCAGTTGCTGACTAAGCATGATTCCTCCAGTCTTTCTGCCTCTTCCAAAATCCAAGTGAGCCCAAGCTACAGTCTCTCTTTAATTTTTACATTTTTTTTTTTTTGAAAACAGGGTTTCACTTTGTAGCTCAGACTGACCTTGAGTTTGCAATCCTCTGGCTCACAGGTGAGCACAGCTCTTACACCTACTACCCAATAGTTGGTTTTGCTGCCATTCCTTGTTTGTTTTGTTTGTTGCTTTGCTTTAACCTATAAAAGCACCATGTCTGAGTTGTGGAAGGAAGCAGGACGTGACTGTTCTGAATTCTTACACTGTCCTTGTGAAGGGACACCTTATCTCTCCTGCTTCCATATGCCATTTGTCTCTGCTTATCTTGGGAGCAGAACCCTGGCGCCCTGCCTAGGACCGTGTGGGAGCCAAGCAGTTTCTCTCTTGGGGTCATCGTTTAGTTAGTTGTAAGCACCTAGTGGAAAATTACTCTAAACATATGTGCTGCAGAACCTTCAGGAGAGTGGCTATGGAAGCCAGCTGGAAACAGAACAAGCCATTACCCCTCTGCAGACAGCTCTGTGAGGTGGATGGGATGGCCATGACCTTCCATGCGGTACCTTCAGAGCCTGTGCTGGCAACGTTCCTCACTTATATTCTATCCTTCACCTTTCCTACAAGCAACATGCCGTGAAGGACTTCATTTCCCAGGCACCCTTGCAGATGAGAACAGAATGTTTTCAGCTTTCAGCCTGTGTCTTGTGGAATTTGTGACACTCATTGTTTCTGGGCTACCTCAAGAGAGTTTCCCCTTTTACTCCCTATCCATAGGTGGCTGAGCCCTTCAAAACAGTTCGTGTCTGCTAGAGCCTGCCTTGTCATGTTGGTGAGTAGCCTGGCAAAGTTATTAAGAAAGAAAGGAGCAAACATTTTTCAAGTTGACACAACAATATACCAAACAAAATGAAAAGACCAAGGTAGAGTTGAGTCTAGCTGCACACACCTCCTTGAAAGAATGGGGCTGTTTGGGACGTGCATATTTACTCTTATCAGTATTAACAAGAATAGATTTAATATTTTGATAGAAAATGTGAGTTCTCATAATTACACAAGAGGCAAGGTCCTTGCTCAACTTGTTAGCTCAGGCCAGTGATCTTTTCAGTCTAACGCATGGAGGCAGGCCAGCCTGGGCTACTTAGCAAGATTCTGTCTCTCACGTGCATGTTCATGCTCTCTCTCTGCCTCTCTCCTCTCTCCTCTCATTCTTTCGCTTCTTGGGATATGGAGAGGCAGGAGAGGGGCAGTCTCTGTCCCTCTGGACTAGATAATTTAGTGAGAAAGGCACACAATACGGTAAAGGATCAGGATGGCTATGCAGTAGCACAGGCTATCCACTGCCCGCTTTTGAGAGCAAGTCATGCATATTCACCCTGGTCTATGGTTGATGGAGGAAGGTCATTGGTTAAGTAATAAAGAAACTGCTTGGCCTCATTTTGTGATTCTAGGTTAAAACATAGGTGGGAGGAGTAAACAGAACAGAATGCTGGGAGGAAGAGGAAGTGAGCTCAGAGACGCCATGCTCCCCTCTCCCGGGCAGATGCGATAGCTCTGCTCTCTGAGGCAGACGCAATCAAGCTCCGGCCCAGGATGGACATAGGCTAGAATCTTCCCGGTAAGTGCACCTTGGTGCTACACACTTTATTAGAAATGGGCTAGTCCAGGTGTGAGAGTTAGCCGAGAAGAGGCTAGATATAATGGGCCAAGCAGTGTTTAAAAGAATACAATTTGTGTGTTGTTATTTTGGGGCATAAGCTAGCAAGGCAGCCGGGGTGCTGGGGACGCAGCCCCGCCGCTCCTATTACAACAGAATGGCGCCTCACTGCCAAGCATGGCCGGCACAACCAAGTGGTATTAGATCTTAAGACATCTTTTCTCTTGACTATGTTGAGTAGTGAGAGGAGGTGGATGTGAGAATACACAGCAACACCACCTGGCCCAGCCTAAGGTGGTTTCTCAGAGGAAATTACTTCAGCTGAAACTTAAGAGTAAGTCAGCTTAGTTAGCCAAGAAAAAGGAAGAGTCACCAAGGAAAGGGAGTTCCACATTATAAGACCAAGGACAAGGGATTCTGAGGTCAAGATAAGCAAGAAATGGATATAGTGTGCTTGAAGGCTCCTGTCGCTGGCCTCCTCCTAACTTTACAAACCAAGATCAGCTGTGTTCAAGGCTTATGGGTTTCAAGCTGCTCTCTAAGTAGCCCTTGTGACATCTGCTCTTCTGGAGCATGTGATTCAAAAGCTCTGGGAAGATCCCCATCTCCAGACAGACGGCTCCAAATGTCAACTCCAATTCCTGCCACCTGTTCAACCTGATCAAATGTCAAACATTTTGATTTAGACAACCATAAATCTGATTGTGATACTTCTCTATTTAAAGCTTTTAAATGTAATAATGCTTAAGGTATTTATAGATAAAATGAGCTGTAATTTTTGAGAGAAGATTGTAACTCCTTTACATGACTCAGGGACAGTGATCTTTCAGAAAGTAGTAACTAATTCTATGCTGTCCCTGAGTACAATCAACTTACACAGTGCCGGGTGGTGGTAGCGCATGCCTTTAATCCCAGCACTCGGGAGGCAGAGGCAGGCGGATCTCTGTGAGTTCGAGACCAGGCTGGTCTACAAGAACTAGTTCCAGGACAGGCTCCAAAAACACAGAGAAACCCTGTCTCAAAAAACCAAAAACAAAAACAAAAAAAAAAACAAAAAACTTACACAGAGTAAAATGTTATGCAGGGAGTGTATGTGTACAAAGACAAAAACTGAATAAGTGGTGAAGAAATGGACAGGTAAAGAGGTTTGGATTCATAGGTGAAGAGATAGATGATGGGTGATGGATGGGTGATGGATGGGTGAAGAAAGGGGTGGATGGTGTATTAGCAACTCTTTATTGCTATGGCAAAATACCATGATGAAAAAAAAAACTTCAAGCAGAGTTTATTGTAGTAATAGGAGTGTCAGGGCTGCGACCCCAGCCACCTGGCTAGCTTATGCCCCGAAATAACAACACACAAACTGTATTCATTTAAACACTGCTTGGCCCTTTAGCTCTAGCCCTTACTGGCTAATTCTGATATCCTGATCAACCCATCTCTAATAATCTGTAAGCACCGGTCTTACCGGGAAGATTCTAGCCTACGTCCATCCTGGGTCGGAGCTTCATCGCGTGTGTCTGCCTGGGAGCGAGGCATGGCGTCTCTCCAGAGAGCAGAGCTGTTGAGACTGAGCTCACTTCCTCTTCCTCCCAGCATTCCGTTCTGTTTACTCCTCCCACCTATATTTTAACCTATGAGGGCCAGCCAAGCAGTTTCTTTATTTTTTTAACCAATGACCTTCCTCCATCAGTTTATTTTGGCTGATAGTTCTATTGGAAGAGTCCGGAGTGGAGTAGAAGACAATTCAGCCTGGTGGTCAGAGCAGAAAGCCGACAGAACACATTTCTTCACCTACTCACAGGAAGAGAGAACAGGAAGTGTAGCCAAGCTATAAATCCTCAAAACTTCCATTTCCCCACAGACAAAAATCCAGCACCCAGTGGTGTTCCTCCTTCAGGAAGACTCTACCTTCCTAAAGTCCTAAAGGTTCCATAACCTGCTCAAACAGTAGCATCAACCAGAGAACAAGCATTAAAATACACAGGCCTACAGGGACCCATTCCCATTCAAACAAACAAAGTAGAGAAAGAGAGAGAAATCTTTAGGAGGCATCATAGCTAGCTTCAGTTGTTAGTTTAACACACCTGTAGAAACAGAACCTCAACTAAAGAACTTCTCTATCAGACTGGCCAGTGGGCAATTGCTTTAATTGATGGTTAATGTGGGAAAGCCAAGCCCACTGTGGGCAGTGCTAGCCATAGGCAGGTGGGCCTAAGAAAGACATAGGGAGAAAGCCAGCAAGCAGCATTTTCTCATGATCTCTGCTTCAGATCCTCTTTTGAGTTCCTGGCCTGACTTTCTTCAGAGACAGACTGTGACCTGGGAGTTATAAAATACAGTAAGCTCTTTCTATCCTGGTTGCATTTGGTCATGCTAGAACAGAAATTGGTATTGATTTTGTGGTGTTGCTGTGATGAACTTGACCATGTTGTTTTGGGTGAGGGTCAATGTGTTTGGATCTTGGGGCTGGAAATACCACTGAGTGCTCAGAGCTTAATAAGCCCTCTGTGAAGTCTTAGAAGATAAGAATATTGAGATGAATGTAGATGATGGAGGCCTGGCCTGTGAAGTTTCAGAGAAAAGCAAAGAACCCATCAGGAAAGTTTATGTAATATATTTAAATTCAGAGTCTGTAGAATTGAAACCTTTGCTTTATTGGGAAAATATATGCTGGTCAGTTAAAACTGAAAAAAAATCAACTGTGATTAATAAGAAATCAGTATCCCTGAGGTGACATTTTCTGGGAAGTATTCCCTCAGGGTCATCAACACACAGAAGCTGTGGTCTACATCTTAAGCTGGCATGCTGTGGGAAAATGGTCTTGTACCCTGTCACTTGTATTGTTTTAATAAAGCACTCATTGGTCAGTAGCCAGGCAGGAAGTATGGGTGGGACAACCAAGCAGGAAGTAGAGGCAGGGCGATGAGAACAGGAGAATTCTGGGAAGAGGAAAGGTACAGTCTGCAGTTGTCACCTAGACACAAAGGAAGCAAGATGAGAATGCCTTGCTGATAAAAGGTACCAAGCCACATGGGTGATACCAACAAGAATTATGGGTTAATATGGGATGTAAGAGTTAATAAGAAGCCTGAGCTAATAGGTCAACTAGTTTATGATTAATGTAGACCTCTGTGTGTTTCTTTGGTCAGAATTGCTGTGGGACCGGGCAGGACAGAAAGCTCTGTCAACACTAGCATTTGAACTTGGTCATGTGCAAGAGTCTCTCATATGATCCAGATTTGGGTGGCATAAAGAGGTCATAGCAAACCACAGAGACTTAGCTCAACAATTCATGGTTGGAGTCCAGGAAGAAGCCTGGAGAGGCCATTGGTGAAGATTCAGCCTCAGTTGCAGTGGAGACTTACATCATCACTATGCTGCTGTGACTGTGGGATGTCCACCAACGACAACAGTGTGGGATGGAACTACCCTGTGCCTAAGAGACAAACTGTGTCTTGTGGATGGCAGGATAAGGGAAGTCTTATGGAACCAGAATCATGAATATCCCAAATGTTGGACATTATGCTTTTTGCACTGTTGAATATAAATTTTCTTTTTATTGTAACTGTGCTCTGGTCATTCTCTCTTAGAATAAGACATATTTAATTTTTTTTTAATCTTATAGGACTCTGTTATGAGACTTTAGACTGTTAAGTAATGGAATAAAAAAAGACTGTGTGATTACATGAGTTGATACATGGGCTAATAAAGGGGTGGATGAATGAATAGGAAGAGAGATGGATGGATAGATGGATGAATGGGTGGATGGATGGGTGGATGGGTGGGTGGGTGGATGGATGGATGGATGGATGGATGGATGGATGGATGGATGGATGGGTCAATGGATGGATGGATAGAAGGAAGGATGGATGGATGGATGAGTGGATAAAGGAAAAATGATGGAGGGGGTAGTTGGTCAATCCTGTCCTGTTCATATCTCTCCATTTGACCTACTCTTAAGAAGTGACTGGCATCCAGGTAGAATAATTCATGATCAGTTTTCTCAGATATCAAGGTGTACCATCTCAAATTCCTATAACTTGTCACTAAATTTCAGTTTACTATCTGAAAGAGAAAACTATATGCATTGGAAAAGGTGTAAACCCAAGGTCCATTTACTACAGTATGGTACACACTATCGAGAACTGCAGTGCCCTAGGGTGTCCGTCACGAGAGTGCTTCTCCTCTCAATCATGAATTTCAATGCACACTATAATACTAAGTAGCCTGAAAGTGAAAATAGGGACTCGCATTTTATCAAACCTGAGACAGTTCATTTTAAGATGCATTATCTTTTTTTTCTACCAAATTTATTTTTCTCCTGCAACAGATTTATTGTTGGCAACAAGAATAAACAAGGCCATTCCTGTAAGATGTTGTTTAGAAATCCCCTGAGGGAAGCATCCAAGTTCCTTGTTTACAATTTATGCTTTGCCCGTAGCTATATGACACAGTTGACAGAAGCATTCCTCCACAATATAATCAAGGCTGTCTCTCCTAAAGTTCCCATAACGTGTAACCAGATGTGTGTTTAGTACTCATATTTCAGCTTTCCTTGTATTTAAGACATAGTATAAATTCTCATATATAGTCTTCTGTAACTTTAATATACTTTCTATTTCTATTCCAGACCTGTCATTTCTTTTTAAATGATCACCAGCACACACAAGCTATTTAATGGAAAGTAATCTTTTAGCTATCAGACTCTGAAAATTCTAACCATTATTCAAGTTTTGGGTCACATATATTTTTAGTTATTTATTAGAACAGCAAACCAATTCTGGGTATGAATATTATATTATGTTACTAATACAATAAGCTAAAAAAATGGTAACTTAAATCAATAACAATTAATTTATTTTCTCATAGTTATGAAGTATAGGAATCTAGGACTGCTATCAACTTAATGTACTCAAAGAACCAACAGGTGAAAATTTATTAATTAGGGCCTGGCAGTGGTGGCGCACACCTTTAATCCCAGCACTCGGGGGGCAGAGACAGGCGGATCTCTGTGAGTTCGAGGCCAGCCTGGTCTACAAGAGCTAGTTCCAGGACAGGAACCAAAAGCTACGGAGAAACCCTGTCTCGAAAATTAAAAAAAAAATTATTAATTAGGGAAACTAATTTTATTTCAAAATTTTGTCACCTGTTTTTACAGACATATTTTTCCATATGTTTAGTCTAGGTCTTTGTGTGTGTGTGTGTGTGTGTGTGTATGTGTGTGTGTGT
>NC_022018.1:18351699-18353293 GCF_000317375.1 Microtus ochrogaster | reverse complement strand
CTTAAGATGCATCACCTACGTTAGGAAAATGCCCAGCGACTTCGCGTTACTCACACTTCCTTCAGTCGGCACATTTAAATCACACACTGCTCTTCTGCATACATGAAAGAAAAATATCAGCTTAAAGAAATATGTTCCCGAGAGATCTTCAGTTTTGGAGTCCAACTCTTCTGACAACTCAGAAGTCGAGTGGCATTAATGCACAGATACTTTTGTTAATAAATATCAATCATAAAGAATAATGGCTTTCATTGTGTGCATTGTGCTCATATATAACACACCTTGCTCATAGTAATTCAGTAACCTCTCCTATCCCCTTTCCCTTCCTTCTTATTTATTCCCATCCCTTGTGGTCCCCTTTTACTTTGATGTCCTTCCCCACCTAGACTTTGCATTGGAGAGAGCATGTGATACTTGTCAGTCTGGCATGTTTGGCTTAACAAGATGACCTCCAGTTCCACTTACTTTCCAAAAACTGATGTGGACATTTGTTTGTTTGTTTGTTTGTTTGTTTTTCTTAATGGCTGAATAACATGCCATTATGTTTATGCAACCCCATTTTCTTGATCCCTTCCTCCACTGGGGGGCATCTGGGCTGATTATAGCTTGGCTGTTTTTGGTCCCATTTGCCCGGCTAGCTTAGCCCCGAAATAATCACACAGAAACTGTATTAATTCAAATTCTGCCTGGCCCATTATCTCCAGCCCTCATATTAGTTTAACCCATCGCCATTAATGTGCATCACCACTTGACTGTGGCTTACCAGCATGAGTCTAACCAGTGTCTGTCTCGGGCAGGAGAACCATGGCATCTGCCTCTCTGCCCTTCTTCCCAGCATTCTGTTCTGTCTACTCTGCCTATCTAGTTCTGCCCTATCAAAAGGCCAAGGCAGTTTCTTTATTCAACCAATGAAAGCAACACATAGAAGAACCTCCTACAGACTCTGAACTCCCACTTTCAGGATACTGCTAAGCCACCTTGGTCTACTCTAGTAAACTTTTCCCAGGATCCTTTCTCAATAATTTTATCCCTGGGTATTAAAAGAAAGCTTACCTCTTGGTAATAGACTCTCTTGGGCCATTAACACCCCTCTGCCTGGGTTGATGCTTGTGTGAATGTGCCCACAGTGGACACTGCCTGGCCACACTTCATCCCTGTAGATTCTAAGACATTGTTCAATGACAAGTGTGTGGAATGCTTATAAAGAAAACCAAACATTAAAATCAATGAAATATATTATACATATAGAAGATGCTAAGAAGTGATCAAAAGCAAGTTTGAGAATAGCATGTGAAGTGAGGACTCTAACCCAGGAGGTTAAAGTGTATTCCCAGATATATTGTGTCAGGTTAAAACGTATCATTGGATGGGATATCTATCCAGATACTTTCAGCAACCATCTACCGTTAGTGAGACTTGGGTATTTGGCTTTGTTGGTGTTTTTCTGTATAGTTAGCAGTCTTTGCAGTAATGATATAGCATGTTTAAAAATACACTAAATATAAATATAAATGATGTGAGAGATACTATTTATGGATAATTGGGCAGAACAAGCATTCTATTTCTTTCTTCCTCCCTCACTCCTTCTCTTCCT
>NC_022018.1:18347679-18351557 GCF_000317375.1 Microtus ochrogaster | reverse complement strand
TCCTCCTCTGTCTAGTGTGTGCCTGGCATTTGTGTGTCAGGTTAATATATGAAGCCACCCTGACCAGAACCAAGCATTTCCTCGCCCTGTTTTCCATCACATAGTCCCGTTTTCACTTCCTTCGGAGTCCTAATGACTTTGGAGACTCCTCAATTAAGCATATGTGACTCCTTTGTGGTCCATCTCTTCATGTGAGCAGGAATCTTGACTGTCATGGTAACCACTGTCAGTGTGCATAAGTTAGTTTTCCTTCTTGTAAAAGCAAGTGCCAAAATGGGATTGAAGTGAAGGGAATGGCCTGGGAGGAAACCCTGCAAAGAACAGAGAGGTGGGTGCAGAAAGAGACAAGGAGAATAGCCAGATAAAATCTCTGAACCCAGTGAAAGGGCCAACAGAGTGGGAAGGACCAAGGAAGAGCAGACTGCAGGACATTCCAGGAAGGTCCTCATGCCAAAGCCAACTTCGGGGTTTCCCCACTGCAGGAGCAGCTCGGCCCCATCCCCTCTACTGTGCTCAATTTTCTTCTGGGATCCCAGTAGCTCTAGAATCAAGACCGTAGTGCAAACATGGGCTATGGATCCTGAAGTGACTGTCTTGAGGAAGATCTGAGCAGTGTGTATTTCCAGTCTACCATAGCCTGTGACAGACACACACACACACACACACACACACACACACACACACCTTTATTTTATGTCTGTGGGTGTTTGTTTGCATGTTTATCTGTGCATCGTGCACTTACTTGGTGCTTGAGAAGACCAGAAGAAGGTGTTAGATCCCTTGGAACCAGAGTTACATAAGCCTGTAAGCCCCAATGCGATGCTGTGAATCGAATCTGGGTCCCAGAGAAGGGCAGTCGGTGCTCCCAACCACTGAGCCATTTCTCTAGCCCACAAATATTTATTTTAAATGATTGATTGGAAAGTGTTTCAAAGTAGCTCACAATTCAAAAAAGTTAAGGACTATTGATCTGAAACATTCCCCCAGGGTGCTATACATCCATACCTCATTTTTAAATGAATTCTTTATACTGAATTTGGTCAGAGTATTTTTACTTCAGCCTCCTTTGAACACTGGCATTGAGAAATTGCTCAACAAAACGCCCTTTTCACTTTGAAGATGCTCTCAGGATTCTGATCACTGACGCTTTACAAAGGGAAAGTCATTCTCCTTAGTTCCAGTACCAAGGAGAATCTCTCTACTAGACCACACCAGGTTAGATACTTCTGTAACTAACAATGTGAACCGAAATGGAAGAGGTTTGAAATCAAACTTGTGACCCATTTTCTAGTGATTTCAACACATATTTGTGTGTGCTATTTCATCAAATATTGATTATAGACCAGCCTTATTTATGCATTGATCTTATTTCCCTACACTTAATTCTCTTGTCCCAAATTATGACATGTTTGTTTTTAACTTTTCTTGTACTACATATATTTTAATAAGGTAGGATATACATTTGAAAATACAGTTGGGTATAAATTAACTGGTGAATGTTTTAGTGAATGCTAAGCATGGTGACGTCATTGTTTAACTCCAGCCTTTAGACAAGTGGTTCTCAACCTTCCTAATGTTGCGACCCTTTAATACAGTTCCTCATGTTGTGTGGACCCCCACAAAATTATTTTCATTGCTACTTCATAACTATAATTTTGCTACTGTTGTGAATTATAATGTAAATATTTTTGGAGCTAGAAGTTTATCAAAGGAGTGTTGACATACATGTTGAGAATCTCTGCTTTAGCTGTTCATCCCATATACTTTTCTCTGTTCTTTGTTTTCTCCTTGATTAGTCATCGGAGTCCTTAGAACGTTTTATGAGAAAGGTTTACTTAGAGGCCTATTCCAGCAGAGCTTTCTGATGTCACCCATTCATATAGGCCCAATTAATCAACATTCATAACCAAATATGATGCTCAATTGAGTCCCTCCTTTACTCCAACCCAAACACCCTCCACTTTCATTTTCTACTTCATTTATTTCTAAATTGCTTGTAATTTTACAAGTACAGCCCTCTTATCGTGGGGGTTTAGGGGAGGGTAAAGATATATAAGGAAATCTGTAGCAGAATTAATGTCTAAGAGCCTTTTCAGTCTTTTTCCTCCACACACACACACACACACACACACACACACACACACACACACACACTTTAATGGAGATTTAAAATATGAACTAAGATGAATGTATACAGCAGAGAATGCCAAAGAAAAGATAGAATTTATCTTCTTAGAGTGCTGAGAATAGAAAATCTCATCACAGACAAAACTTGCTCCCCATACTGATACTCAGTATACATTTAATCAATCAGGAAAATCAAGTCAGAAACAAAATGCTTTAAAAGGCAAGACTGTTTCAGTCAGAAATAGAATGGTTTCCATTACTGGACAACTAAATCGGTTTATTACTGAAGGGTAAGTGTGTTTGGCCACTGAGACATTAAGGAGGAATTCAGAGAATTGAGGTGTGGGTCGTTGAGAATTCATGTGTTATTAGAATGAGCAGACATCTTATTTAGAATGATTGATGGCCCCTGCTGAGATGAGCAAGTGTGGAAAACATATGCCACCTGGTTTTGTGTTTGGGCTGCCAGATGGTGCCTCACCCCACCCCGCCCTGGGCTGTCCCTCCCTCCCACCCACGTCAGTCCCTCCTTGTCCCAGTCCCTCTCCATTCCCTGTAATCCACTCTCCACTCTGGCAGGGGGTGTGGAGTGATGTATGAGGCCCAGGCGTATTTTAAATTTTATTGAATAAAACAAAAAGCTTAAATTTAAATGCTTTGTTTTCCAAGACATATTTTTGATTTATTAATTAATTTGTTTGTGTGTGTGTGCATGTGCAAGTGTATGGTCACCCACTTGCCATGGCACATGTGTGGAGGTCAGAGTTGCTTCTGTTCTTTTACCATTCAGGTACAAGGATTGAACTTAGGTCATCAGGCTTGGCGGCCTTACCCACTGGGCAATCATTTGAAGACATCTGAATGCTCAATACCATATAGTTATCTCACCTACTAAAAGATCTTTCTATCTTCAATGCCAAGACGTCTCCTGGAACGTAGCAGTCATGCAGCAAGTGCTTGTTGAAGGAATGAATTTTAAAGAGCAAAAACATGACCAGCTCATCTGACAACAGGGAAGGAAACAAAGCGAGCTTGGGGCAGTCAGAGTTCTGTGAACCTGGGTTTCTTCCCAGCACTGAGTGTGGGATAGTACTGCAGGACCACCTTAGCCTCGGCGCCATGGCTTTGAATGTCTCCCCTCTTCCTGTAAGGACAGTGTGACATCAGTGGAGTCAGTCTGGTAAGAGTTACCCCAGGAACTTTGTTCCACCACCTGCCCTCCCTTCCTATAACCTGAATCATCATTTAACTGGTCTTAGAGGCCAGGCTTTCTTTGTGGGGCAAATTATTTTACTTGGAGTCAAATATTCCCCTTTTTCAATGTATAAATTTACATTTTAAAGCTGAGAGTGGTACTGCATGCCTTCCATCCCAGTACTTTGGGAGATGGAGGCCAGAGGATCCAGACTTTAAGATAATCCTTGGCTATAACAGTGAGTTTAAGGCCAGCCTAAGACATATGATGCACCATCTAAAAAAAACTGAATAAATTACGTTTTATTATGAATTAATGTAAATACATTGTGAAGCAGTAAAGAAAATAGAAACTAAGCTAGGGATGTGGCTGCCTGAAGTGGCTGCCTAGCGAGGTAGCAAGTCTCCATCCCAGCACAGAAAAGAAAAAATGGATGAAGGGAAGAAAAGACAAAAACTCCTAGGCCTAGCCAGTTTGGATGTTCACCTTCCTAGACCAGGATGGAGGGGGGAGGACTTTGGACTTTCCACAGGGCAGGGAACCCTGACTGCTCTTC
>NC_022018.1:18342165-18347344 GCF_000317375.1 Microtus ochrogaster | reverse complement strand
ATGAAGCTCCAGCAGTCAATCTAGTTACCCAGGCTTCTTTTCTAGACAATGACTTCACTCTGAATATCACATCTTCCTCTTTATTCTCAAGACAATACCTACTGAGAAAAAGAAAAATTCCCCATACTCCCATGTTCATTCACACTTATCAGTCTCTCGCTACTGGATTTATCTCGTTGTAACAGTAGGTTCCAATAAATTTAGTCAAAATGAAGGAAACTTCTCTCAGCCTCCTCTTCCCTTTCTACTTCCTATGCCCCTTCAAATAAAAAGTGTTTGAGCAAATGTCAAAAAAAAAAAAAAAAAAACCTCCTAGGCCTAGCACTCTTGATACTGATACAACCACTATTAGAACTTGATAACACAAGCCAGTACATTTGTCCACTGTTACATGGGATTGTATCCAGTACACATACACTTTACTCCTTAAGTTTTCCTCTTTTCTTCCTCCCTCCTTCCCTCCTTCCCTCCCTCCCTCCCTCTCTCCTTTCCTCCTCCTCCTCCTTCTTCTTCTCTTCTATCACCAGGAAGACAGAAACATTAATTCCATAGAAGTTGTGTAATCTAAGGATTGGTGTTCCAGTTTTTCTGCTGCTGAAATTCATGCCATGACCCAAAGCAACTTAGAAAAGAAAGCCCTTGTTTAGCTAATATTTCCAGGTTATGATCCATCTGTTGAGGAATGTTATTTTCAGATGTGTTACTTTTGTTTATGTTTCATTTGATTAACTGTAAAGCTGTGATTTTGTTTTGTTTTGTTTTTCGAGACAGAGTTTTTCTCTGTGTAACAGCCCTAGCTGTCATGGAACGCTCTTGTATACCAGGCTGGTCTTGAACTCACACACTCACAGAGATCCGTTTGCTTTTGCATCCTGAGTGCTGGGATTAAAGGCATAAGCCACCACTGCCTGGTGAAGCTGTGATTCTTTGCCTGTCTAAAAAACCTGATGGTCCTAAAAAAGAGATGAACAGCCAATAGTGAGTCAGGAGCAAGGATAGGCAGGGCTGGCAGGCAGTGAGTACAAAAGGAGAAACGAGGAGAAGAACAAGGAGCAAGAGAACAAAAAAAGGAGGACATCAGGGGCCAGCCATCCAACTACACAGCAAGCCATGGAGGAAGAAGTAAAAAAAGGTATATAGAAATAGAGAAAGAAGAGTCAAGAGGCAAAAGGTAGTTGGGATAATTTAAGAAAAACTTGCAAGAAAGAAGCCAAGATAAGGCCAGGCATTAATAACTAAGAATAAGCCTCTGTGTGTGATTTATTGGGGAGCTAGGTAGTGGACCCCCAAAAAATCCCCAAAAGGAAAACATCACACAGAACATTTGTCATTGTGAAAGTCAGAGAAGGAACCCAAGGTGGGAACTTGAAGCAGACACCAGAGAGAAAAGCTGCTTTACTGGATCTTTCTTATGACACAAGACTACCAACCCAGGGAATAGCACTGCCCACAGTGGGCTAGCCTCTGCTATATTAATTTTCAGTTGAGAAAATATCTCACTAACATGCTTACAGGTCAATCTAATTAATTGCTCTACTGAGACTCCCTCAGATAGCTCTGAGCTGTCAAGTTGACAGCTGAAGCTGACTAGTAGACTTGGTTAAACAAGGATTGGAGAACTAAGACACATGAATAAGACAATGAAATAAAACCAGGAAGGAGTGGTCACTACACCACACCTCTCCGGTTGGAAGATCCATAGGAGAGTTGGGGTGGTCGGAACCAGGAAGTCTGGTAGGGAAGGAGAGAATGGCGGCTTAGACCTCTGGGGAAAGGACAGAGAGAGGGCAATATGGGAGCACCCATAAAGACAGCTGCGTCACCAAGTCGAAAGCTCTACTTCCTCCCCTGGAATCTAAAAGGGAGCTAGGCAGCTCTAGCTCTGCAGAACGAGGTTCCCAGGAGGAAGAGAAGGAAAGATGAAAGCAAGTGACTCAGTAGCCAGCCTGTACCTTAAGTCTGTGTCTGTCTCTGCAAAGCCCACATTTCTGATGGTGAGGTGTAGTTCATAGTGATTTCAAACCTCGCTTACTTGACCATTCCCTTCACACTCATGCCCGGGGTTTTGCTTTTGGAAATAAATGTGTCTTGAGAAGGTTCCACATTTGCCCTCCTGTTCCTTCCTTCCCTCAGGGCAAATTCTCAGAAGGTTAATCCCTGCATCAGGGGGCATGAAAAGTGTCCCGACACCTCTGATTGCCAAATTGCTTCTCAAACCAATTGTTTCAATTTGTGCTGTCTCCAACAGGACATGAAAATGAAAATGAATTTGTTAAAATTCACCACAGTCCCCAGACCTCTGCAAGATTCCAGACAGTCAAAGCTACAGAGAAACCCTGTCTCAAAAAACCAAAATAAATAAATTAATTAATTAAAAATTAAAAAAAAGATTCCAGACAGTGCCTTGAGTCCTCAAAGCTTCCCATCTGACCTGGGAAGCAGACAGACAGACAGACAGACAGACAGACAGACACACACACACACACACACACACACACACACACACATATACTGTATTCACCACACAGCAATCAGGACCTGTGGCTACATTTGGCTAATGTTCTAACCTACAAATTTACAAATTTGGGACATGTTCAAAAGTCATTTTTTTTTTTATCCAAGCAACTAGGTTACAAAACTTCTTTTATTTTCAGGCAGGAGTTCACTATGGAGCCAGCTCACTGGCTTCCAGCTAGTGATCCTCCTGCCTCTGCCTCCTGTGTTCAGAGATCACAGGTGCACACCACCACCCCTGGCTGAAGAGACGTCTGTGTCGGCTCAGCTCATATAGCTCAGGGATTCAGCCCTCAATAAACACACACTATTTAAAGGAGTCCTAGTCAGTCTTGGACTAATATCCCCTATTTCTCTAAGTCCATATGAACAGCTAGTATAGGCTGGGAGCTGTTAGCTGGTGATTTTGGAGGGGGGGAACACATGATTTAAATATGAAATTTATTTTAACTGTATTTAAAAGCATAGTTAATATTTCCAAAAGTACTTGAGATAGAATGAGTAAAGATCTATTCCTTTTAGTTTATATTCTTTTTATTTTTAAATATTAAAAACTATAACCCTAATATATTTAAGTTTTAAAGCTTTTAGTGATCTGGAAATTAAAGAGATTCTATTCTATGTTCTTGTGTGTGTGAGAGTGCACAGAGTTTGTATGTGTGGGTTTTTTTCTGTTAGTGTGCATACATGAGAGAAAGTGTATATAAGTATGTGAGTGTGAGAGTGTTTGTGTGTGTGTATGTGTGTGTGTGTGTGTGTGTGTGTGTGTGCGCGCGCCTGTGACCAGATTTTGAATCCAGGGACTCGCACAGACTAGGCATGTACTCTACCACATCCATGTCACTCTTACCATTTTGAGACAAGGCCTCACTAAGCCGTCCAGGCTGACCTTGAATTCACTCTGTAGCAAACACAGTCCCTGAAACTTCAATGCCCCTTCCTCAGACTACTAAGTAACTGAGATTTGAGGCAAGCAGGTCCTACCCTCAATCCAGCCATAATGTCTTTGGATAGTGGCTTTCTAAACTAATGCCCTATGTTTGCTGTCCAGAAGAGAAGGAAAGGCATGTGTGTTTATCAGTTATTTTGACATAGGCAAATTTTACAAAATGTTGTTTATAATAGATAAGCATATATCTTTTTATTCTATATCTTTATTATGTTCTTTGTATGAATAAATTGATTAGATCAGAAAAAGATATCATTGCTTTATTGTAGTAATGAGGAACGGTGGGCCACATCCGCCGCCCGGCTAGCTTAACCCCCAAAATAATTACACAGAAACTGTTTTCTTTTTTTTTCTTCTTTTTTTTTTTTTTTTTTTGATTTTCGAGACAGGGTTTCTCCATAGCTTTTGGTTCCTGTCCTGGCACTAGCTCTTGCAAACCAGGCTGGCCTCAAACTCACAGAGATCCACCTGCCTCTGCCTCCCAAGTGCTGGGATTAAAGGCGTGTGCCACCACCGCCCGGCGAAACTGTTTTCATTTAAACACTGTCTGGCCCATTATATCTGGCCTCTTATTGACTAACTCTCACATCTTGATTAACCCATTTCCATTAATGTGTATTGCCACTTGACTGTGGCTTACTGGCATGAGTCTAACCAGGGTCTGTCTTAGAGTCTGACCTTGCACAAGTGTGAACAGCTCCAGTTCACTTTCCTCATCTATAAGGAGGAGACTCATGGCATCTGTCACAGTTCTATTCTTCCCAGCATTCTGTTCTGTCTACTCCGCCCACCTAAGTGCTGCCCTATCAAAAGGCAAAGGCGGCTTCTTTATTCAACCAATGAAATCAACACAAATACAGAAGGAACTCCTACATCACTTTATGATTTGAATCAAAAGATTTTGTGCTAGGCAATCGAGATGGCTTATGGGGCAAGGGCTGCCAAGCCAGGTGACTGAGCTGGATCTTCGGGATCCACACGGTGGGAGAAAGGACAACCGCAGCTGCCCTCTGACCCACATATGCTCTGCTCCTCACTGGTGAGCACCTGTGTGTATCACATAGACACCTATCATTCTAACGTTTCAAAAACATGTTGTACTTAGAGCCAAACATGGTGGCACACATCTGTAATCCCAGTACTTGGGAGACTGAGGCAGAAGGATCAGCAGTTCAAGGGCAGCCTGTACTAAGTAGTGACATCTGCCATAGCTTCACATACAACTCTATGTAAAAATGCATCTGTATTCACAAGCTAGTCCTTGGAGGGCTAAGTTCTGGTAATAAATGACCATTTCCACTTCCTTTAATTAACTTTAATAAAGCAGATTTCATGTAGCAGTTTGACTCCTCTTTTTTTCCAAATTTATGGCTTCTAATTTCAGTGCCCCTCATATTTATCAAAACCACGAAAAATGATCACACCCTTGTTTCATGGGATTGAGGTGGGTAAACTGTGGCATCTTTTTTTATTGTCTTGGGGGGATGTCAGGGAGAAGAAAGACTGACAGAGGCGTCTGTCTGCAGCCTGCACATGGCCAGCAGACCTTGCCTAGTGTGAGGAGAGTGAGGGCCTGGAATGGGAACCACATTTTATAGCCACTCTGAACGGACAAGTCAGTCAGTAGCAGAGCCCTCCAGCCTTGAGCTTCAGGACTGACAACCTTACTCCTTAACGTGGATAAAACAAAGAATGAGCCCTCAGAATGAATGCTGC